>NC_045740.1:5762974-5824137 GCF_008692095.1 Etheostoma spectabile
TGAAAGAGCCAAAGAAATTGCTTTGTACGCTGCAAAATGTGGGTTGGCCCCGCCAAATCTCACTCCAATGTTTTTGGAAAAGTTGGCAGCGGTGTTACTGTGAATTAACGTTACAAACTGTTTCAACATGATTTCACTAAAATGACATGACTGTACCTTCAGTGTGAAGATCAGAAAATCAGTTATGATAAACTCATATTTCCCCATTGGTTGTCACAACCATTTAACAAGATAACAAAGTTTAGAGCAAAACTTCTCAAAACAACAAAACGGAAATGAGAGGCCTTTAATATGTTCAAACTAAGCTGGTGTTTAGTAAAAACGCTTGATGTATGCATGTTGTTTCGTCAATTATGTTAGCTTTGTTAGTTACTTGTTGCTAAATCAGATCTGGTAGCATAACAGCAGCGCTGACGCTCGTTATCTAACGTTAACAGCGACGTCAGATAGAACTTACTAAACCATATGCTGTCGATGGGTTTGTGGCTAGTTAACGCAAGTGGCTACAGTTAGCTTTCAGGCTAACAAAACGACAATGGCAGCAAAAGCAAGGCCGTGACATTATTCGTCAGTTCCCACAGCACGTCTTACACGTGCGCCGTAAACGAATGCGTTTATCATTCCAACTATCCGTTAATTCATCGGTAAAATAAAACTATTCATCAGCTAGCTGCGCTCTGGCTAACGCGTCATTTTGTTCGCTTCCATAGTTATGTTCAGCCATTAGACTACGCCCCCTTCGTTGGCTAACGTTAGCCGCTAGCTAGCAGCAGTCAGGCTAACTATTTTTGTTTACATGTTGACGTTGTTTGTTACTTACTGGTGATCTAGGAAGCTCTTCAAAACTTGCCGTAGCTCTCGGTCACGACCGTGGCGGCCACCGGTAGAGGTCGGGCCGTGGTTGTTGTTGCCAGCAGTGTCTGTAGCTCGGAGGCTACGCTAGTCACAGACCAAACATGTCCGCGGACGCCATTTCCCGCCTCATCACAAACATAACGTTGGTGGTGCGCAGGGGAATGCGACACACACGTAGGGGAACCACTGTCTATGGAACCAACGTGGCGGGGTTAACAGAAAAAAATGTCTATGGTGCGTGTGCGCAGCTGGACTGACAGTCTCACTACCACACTTGATCCCTGCTGGTATTGTTGTGCGACTACAAGGAAGCTATAAATAAAATGTAGACTAGTGCACGTACTAACCTGTCTATGGTATTAACTAAAGACC
This sequence comes from Etheostoma spectabile, assembly GCF_008692095.1. Lineage (NCBI taxonomy): Eukaryota > Metazoa > Chordata > Actinopteri > Perciformes > Percidae > Etheostoma > Etheostoma spectabile. Next base: position 5,764,202 of record NC_045740.1, read on the forward strand.
GTAGACTGCATACTATAGATGTGTGCATTACCTGTAATTTATTGTTACACTAAAGAAAGACCAGATCTGATATTTGGTATGTTTTTGCTTAAAGAGTCCCAGAGGATTTGGTCAATTTGAATATGTTTTTGCAGACATTGTTTCATCACCATTACAGTGCTTTAGAAGTCTTTTTTCTGTAATGCAAACTTTGAAGAGCTGTGGAAACAGACTGCACTCAGCTGCCTAAGAAAACTTTAATTCATTAAAGCAAATTCTCAAGTGAGTTTCAGGCTCTAATGTCAACTTTCATACCACAGTGAAATGAACTGCCTTCCTAGAGGGTATACAGTGGTGCTCAAAAGTTTACATACACATGCTTAAGTTGACTAAAAAGAGGAATAAAAAAATCATGTTTGGAAATTTATTTTAATACCTAAATTAAAAAATGAGGTAAAATCCAACCTTTAAGGACACCAATTTTCTTTGTGAATGATAACGTATTGTAAATAAATAAATGTTCTTATTTAAAATACAGGGGTCATAAGTTACAACCCCTATGTTAAATTCATAGAGGCAGGCAGATTTTATATTAAAGGCAGTTATTTCTGGATTCAGGATATTATGCATCCTGATAAAGTTCCCTTGGCCTTTAGAATTAAAATAGCCACACATCACATACTCTTCACCATGCTTAGAGATAGGCATGGTTTTATTCAGTTAGACTAATACCTGGTTTGATTTGCATTGAGAGATGATTTTATAGAAAGTATCCCATGCCTATCTCTAAGCATGGTGAAGAGTATGTGATGATGTGGGGCTATTTTAATTCTAAAGGCCAAGGGAACTTTATCAGGAGCATAATATCCTGAATCCAGGAAATAACTGACTTTAATAATAAAAATCTGCCTGCCTCTATGGGAATTTAACCTAGGGGTATGTATACATGACCCTGTATTTTAAATAAGAACATTTATTTATTTAAATACGTTATTCATTCACAAAGAAAAGGTGTCCTTAAAGGTTGGATTTTACCTCATTTTTTAATTAGGTATTAAATAAATTCAAAACATGATTTTTTTATTCTCTTTTTAGTCAACTTAAGCATGTGTATGTAAACTTTTGAGCACCACTGTAGTAATACCAGTATGACTAGTAATCAACACGCTCAACTCCGTTATGTACTAGGTTCTAAATCCTGATAACAAAAACTCTGCTGATAACCTTTGGTGCCTGCAAGACAAGACTAATATTGAAAAATGATGCGAATTTTTAGTAGCTAATGAAAATTAAAATTATGTGCAGTTAATGGGCACAAACATGCAATTAACTTCCCAAGAACCCTTTCCAGTACCAGAAATTACCATTCCATTGTTTGACTCTTGACAATTGTGCAGAAAGATTTTGTGTCCTAAGCTCTAAAGTAATCATATTAATCAGGGACCGCAGAAAAGTAAATGATACTATACAAGAATCACAGCAAAACCAAGTCAAATATAACATTCAATATTTCAGAAACACTGTTGGATGTAAAATTACAAAGTGCAACCAGGTTAAAACTATACTGAGTAAATATAATTTTTCATCAAACATTTCAGTTTTTACTGTAATACAATACTGAAAACTACAATAGCATAATTACATTGTTTTTTTAAGTGTACACTCATTTTTAAACCAAACTACAATAATGAAATTTGCATGATTGTATAATCATCAAGATGTTTAATATCTCAGTTAAGCACTTGTGAAAAAATAATCACCATGTACAAAACTATATTTCTGACATTGATGTTTAGGTGTATGAAAAGAACTTGCATGTTAATTGGTCAAGCATACCCAAAGAAAATCACTCGTACAAATAATTAACGTTACTGTGAAAAAAAAAAAACACATTTTCACAGACTGGATGCTATAGCATTTAAGCTAGAGACAAACTTGAAGACCATCAACATCCTAAAATGGCAAGAAAATATACACACAATAACTGACTTCCAATAATATACAAAATTGTTAGTGCAGCAATCTGAAAAAGACTATATTTTGTATACTGTAATTAGGGACTACTGTCAACGATTACAGCTATAGCGTTGAGCATCCCGCCAATATCCTGAAAAAAACCCAAATGATCACGTAATATACCAAAAACATAATAAACCAAAACAATTGTTTATTTATGTTATGTGCCAATTAAAAATACCCAAATTGGGTCAGTTTATTATGACCATGGGCAACATAACCTACATTATATATACTCTGCAGCAAGTAGGGAAGAAGAGCTTGGCTAACTTCAGTTAGGCTGTGAGACTTATAAAAGTCTCACTTTTAAAAAGGTACACTGGTACGGGGGCAAATCAAAGAATGTTCTACAAACCTTTGTTCTAGGCTCCTATGACATCTCACTGCTGGTTGAGTAATTGAGTGGATGACCGCAGCAAGACCTTACATTCAATGTGCCGCCAAAAGATTGCCATTTAAGTAGCTGAAAGCCACATAGAACTGAAGAGGGGAGTGTTTTTTTAGTGTTTTCTAATTTCTCATCACAGAGAATAATTTTATTCCACGGTAATATCAATGCACCACTTAATGCAGGTTTAACTAAACCTGGATATTGAAAATATTCACGATAACTTCATCAAACTTGTTGTGATTAATCATGATGTCCAGGTCATGCATATTATCACCCCACTGGCCACCATACAGTATGTGTCCACACTTTTTGAGCATGATGGATTTAATGTGCTACTTCTTTCCCTAATAGTTTAGGGAATATAGCTATTTACTTGCAAACTGATGGTGACGTTTCATTTCATCCCAAGATGAAAGAGTTTCCTGTATGGTCCTGGTCCACCCCACAGACCCCTGATGTAAGAAAAATAAAGAACATTAATAAAATGTTGTATGATTCATTACTACCAACAATTAACATGTTAATTATGTTCATACATACCGTAGAAGCCCATGCCAATAGAGGTGAGGCATCACATCAGCTTTCATGTGGTACATGGTTCTTCTTTCTTTGGCTTGGTTGATGGGGAATGTTTCCAGTGGTTGTCCATTGTAGTCAAACTCTGCTAGAATCACTGTGTTGTAGCTTGTAACCAATGGACATGAGGTGTAGCCATCATACTGTAAATAAGGTGGTTACTGATTATGTGTTTGCGCATTTTTCAAAAGAGGTACTTTCAACAGAGAATTTCTAATATTTTTTAAATTCAAATAGATGAATCATAGTTGTGTCATTTACCGTCTTATCTGGCTTTTCATTTTTCAGTATTCTGCTGATGGTTCTGTTTAAGATGGCAGTCTGTGCAGCTGAGGATTAAAAAACAAAAAGCATTTTTTTAATGTGTCCCAAATCCATCTTACATACTACTTTTGTACAATATGTACTACATATTATCTGTCAGAGTAGTGTTTCAGCAGTTAGTATACAAAACAATACAAACTTAGTTTTGTTACTTTTCCAGTGTGAACACACTATGTACTAAAATCCGCTTGAATCAGTATGTAGTCTGGATCTTGAACAAGCCATAGAGGTTTACAGCTATGTAAGCAGCCCTGAGGTCCTGTAGTAACACACAGCAGATAGGAAAATTGTTGGATGAATAAAAAATGAAGAGGCAATGTAGGTGCCCTACCACTAGTGGGTCAAATAATTTAAAGTTTGATATTTGGTGGTGTAAAAGATGGTAGAGATTTCCCCATCCCTACATGCATCTTCATTATCCACTTATCATGTGTGTGGTTGCAGGGGCTGGAGCATATCCCAGCACATTAGAAGCAAGAAGCAGGGCACACACACACACACATCTGTGGAGACCTGAGAGTCACCAATTCACCTAACAGGCATGTTTATTGACTGTAGATCGAGGAAAAGGGGGGGGGGGGGGGGGGGGGGGGGGGGAATGCAGTTAACATCATCAGTGTAGCCCAAAAATATGGGCCCCGTACATATTCCACTTCAGTGGGCCTTCATCAATTTTCATGCCTGTACAGGAAGTCCCCAGTAGATTTGAACCTAAGAATGTCTTACTGTGAGGCAACAGTGCTAACCACTGAATCATAGTATTACAATATTTTTATTAGTTTTTGCATTCTTAGAAGCTTGGGGTTGTAAGACCGGCTGTGAGGGAGAACTGAGCTTTATTCCGTATTACCAGGTACAACAAATAAACGGCGAGTTGGAGCCAAAGACCCAAACACAACGCAAGAGAGAGAACACAACCGCTACACATTCAGTTCCATGTAATTCGTGTAAATTGTGCTGACCATTACTTCACTTGAATCGAGGGCAAATGCCTGACATGCCCTGGCCGAAGCAAAAAAGTGAATTTGGTCTACATTCTGGTTAAAGCTTTTTTGTTTTAAAATGTATTGAAGGAGAAGTTTGTTTTGGCAAATGTGTTTTTATTTGATGAGATAGGTATTTGATTGGAATTTAAACTGATCTATAGATACAAATTGTCATCAAAAGGGGGCTCCTTGAAGGAGGGCATCAAGGGAAGATGATGTTCAACTGTCATCCGCCTCAGCTGTACTGTTAAATGCATTCTATTATAACTCAGCATGTTAGTTCAGTTGCATTCATGTTAATGTGCATACAGTTACCATTTTAACATCCTTTGGTTAGAATGTTAAAACATAACATTAACGTTAAGAAAAATTTTAAGTTGAGATTGATAGAAATTGAGTCATTAATTTCATAGCAACATACCTCAAAAGCTAAGTTTTGGACTCACTCTATATTTGTTGGGATATTTACCTCTGCATTCAATAAAAGACAGATGGATTTAGAGCTTTAGCAATTCTATATTTTGCTGTACGATTAATTGTCTCAGAAATAATTGCGATTAACAAAATAATTGTCTCTTTCAGTCAAATTTCCAGGATACATCTTTTGGTTATATCACTGTTTTGTGACCCAGATAATGTAATTGCACAGCATATGAAGTGAACAACTGCTCTTTATCATCATCATCATTTTTTTTTCTAACTGTATACCCCGTCATTTTAGTTGCTATGAACGTGTATAGGGTCAAGTGCAGACAACTAACAATTTAAATAATAATAATAATAATATATACCGTAACAAATAACTACAATTTGACCTATCTAAACAAAATCAACAATTACTAGTCAAACGCCTTAAGACATTCGCTATTGTTAGCAATTAATTGCAGGTAAACAAAGAGAATGCATTTATGAAATAAATGATGTTATAATTGTTACAGGCCTAGAACGACTGATTGATTCACATTGCTAAATTCTTAATTGCAGTTAGATTGCAGTTGTGCAGAAGGTGATACATTGTCAGGAATGTCTCATCATTTAATCCACAGTTAACAGACAGGAACTGGCACCAACACAGGAAATTCAAATTAGCTTGGCACATAGGGTTAACATTTTCACCATGTGTCTGTGTCACGTGCAAAACATTTTTTTGTCAGAGCTAATGGTATACAAAAATAAACTAAGATAATAATACAATTGTCGAACACTAATGTGAAGTGTCCCTACTTTAAAGCTTCTTAAGGCATGGTGTATGCTTTTATTCTTGTGTAATAGGTCATTGTGCAATACACTTACAGTACTGAGGAAAGAGGAACCACAAGCAGTTAATAAGAGATATAAATGTACGTGTTGTATGCAGCAATAAAGTGCATTCCAGTGTTGGGTTGATGCAATGTTCAAACTGACACAATAATCACTTACCGACAGCAGCGGCCGTTTTGGCTGTGGGCAGGTTGGTACAGTCTCCAATGCCAAACACATTGGGATACTTCTTATGTTGTAGGTGGTCTTTGTTGAGATCCAACCAGCCAGCTTCATCTGCCAGCGGACTGCCTTTAATCACCAAATTTGGTCCCATTGGTGGTGTGACATGAAGCATTTCATACTAATGAAGAAAAACAGCAAAGTGTAAGCGTTTTTCACTGGAGTCTCTTTTTTGTATTAGGTTGTTCATAACAGGACATTAAGGAGGTTACATGATGGAATACGTTGTCCATTATACAAAGACGTCAATAATACAGTTACCTCAAACACTTTGGTTTCGCCTGGTTTGTCAAGATTTTCAAATACAGCTTCTTTCTTGTCTGCCCGCACTTCAATCAGGTTTTGCCTAAGGTTCACTTTTAGGTCACGCAGTTTCACTATGTCCCACAATGAGTCAGCATATTTCTTTATCCCAAAGAGCACAGGTAGAGATGTGTTGTATATTATATTGGCCTTGTTCCTTTTTCCTGTCTTGGATGGAAACATAAAATATCTTCATTTACTTAAGAGAATCACACTTGATAGTTTCAAAATGTAACACAATATCATTACAATCTAAAAATTAAGTACTTTTCTGAGAAAGGCATCTGTTAGATACATAATCTTCTGTGGAGCTCCAGCACATTTCACAGGAGTATTTGGGAAAGTGAACACAGCGTTGCCCTCTTTGAAGTTCTGCAGTGCTTTCCACGTTTTCTCCACAGTTTGGACTGAGTAGTTTGACCCAATCTTTGGATGTTCAAATCCTTCTGGCAGTCCTTTGATCTACATATAACAGTACACAATTTTTTTTAGAGGAAATTGAATTCATATACAGTGGCAAAAGTTTACTTTAAATGAAAAAAAAAAAAAGCATTACGTCACCTTTTCAAAATGCAGTTGTAAACCAAGAGCCACAATCAAATACTCATAGGAGATCTGCAATGTGAAAGAAAGTCTAAGTAGGGCTAGATGCACATAAAATCCTCATAATTTAAAAACGACTCTGTAGATGACACATTATACACATACTGTCAAACAACAGTTTCTTAAAGCAAACATACTTCAGTCCCATCATCTGTGCGTACAGTATTTGTGTCTGGGTTTATTTCCTGAACTTTAGATTTCACCCACTTCACTCCAGATGGCATAACACTTGCAGTGGAACGACCGGATGAGGTTAAGGTTTTTGCACCAGCACCAACCAGGGTCCATATTGGCTGATAGTAGTGCATCTGAAAAAAAAAGAGGGAAGTTATAAGACACCAGCTTTACAAGTGGAACGGTGGAAAATATGATCATGTTTCTGAAGGACTAAAACATAAAAAATGAAAATATGAATTCACAGCTGAATGAATGAAAGGCACCACATTTCATAATTTGTAGTTTTAAATCATACACAAAGACAGGTACAACAAATTATAATCATAATCTACTGGATCCTTGCCTCACTGGGCTCCACAACAGCCACATTCTCAGCTCCCATCATCCTCTTCATTCGTGCACTCATTGAAATTCCCCCACTTCCTCCTCCCAGCACAAGCATTTTGTAGTGCTGTTTGGCAGAGGCATGGCTGCTTGTGTGAAAATGAGATATAGCAAGGCGCGTGAAGTGACACTGCCCCAGACGATGCAATGCAGTCATTCTGTGTCTGAAAGTAACAAGTCATTTTGGTTAGGAACAATTCAGTTATGCTGTCTGGGACTCAAACGTACAAAATCTGTCAACAACATGCACTTCCTATTTGGCTGGTCCCCATTTACATTTTGACTACGAGTAGGTAGAAAGTAGAACTAGTTCTGTCTTTTAGATGAATGCGTACTATAAAATGACCTGTAAATAATAGGCCACTGTAAATTAGTGGGATTGGATGGGGAGTAGATTTTAGGCATCTTAAAAATTTAGTGTTCTGACATGCAATATGACAACAATGAGATCATGAATTGATTGACTGTAGCTTTAAGTTAGTTGCCACCATAGCTATTGTAAAAAAGTGCTCATCCCAGATAATTTGGACAAAACACACTGGCGTAAAGAAAAACACCATAACATCTGCTGGAGCAAATATGACGTATTCGTCTTTACAAGTTGTAGAGTAATGAGGTCAGCATAAAAAAGGGCACCTACTTTACCTTATGTGAGGGATTCTCACTTTGACATATTTTAGCCTATGCCAGTTTGACTGAAGCCAGATACATCTATAGCCGTAGCACAAGTAGGCCTAACTAATTATATAATGATGTAGGTTACATTTATGTGTGGTGTTTACATCCTGTTCTGTAAAGCCTAATCTGAGCTGAACCATTGCTGCTGCATGCTGCGTAATCAACTGACAGAGCCTGACTGTAACGTCGAAAAAGAAAAGACTTGTGATACTTGCCTTGACCTGCACTGCTGCCCGTTTAACTGTTTGACTGACCGGCAATTTAGACCAAATCCGAGAGAATTAAATCCAACCTCGACTGGTCGAAGAACGCAGGACTTCTACAACCTGTCTCAAGCTACCCCGTTGTGAACTTGCAGTTGCCACCCTCGAGGGACGGACCGCGCGGACGTAGCGGAGAGTTGAAGTCGTTATTTATTCCGCCTCCTACATCGTCCGACCAATCAAAAAGCGATTATTTTGAACTGGCAGTTAAGTCTATGGTTAACGTTTCAGCCACCGACTACATAGTTCAAGGGCTCTGGTTCTAGCTAAAGCTATCAACAAAGATTCACCGTCTCTGCTGTAAATCATGGATGTATTATATTAACACTATAAATTAACTCTTCACAATCGACGTCCCCTAAGTGTTTTTGTTGTTGTTGTGTTACAAGGTTGTCAAAATGACTATTCAATTCATTGGTCCCGCCTGTATCATGGTTCAAATATAGCCCTAATTGGACATTTTTAAGTGCTATTATTGTGAAATCAGATTTGTCTGATTCTGAGTGACAATCTGAGGTGGTGTAGCCTACTATCACTCTGAACTGAAATGAGTCAGGAGGGTTTTCTCAGATCCGCCTGAATCAAAGTTTAAAGGTCCCATGGCATGAACAATTCACTTTATTAATTTTTAACATTAATATGCGTTTCCCCAGCCTGCCTATTTTCCCCCAGTGGCTAGAAATGGCGATAGGTGTAAACCAAGCCCTGGGTATCCTGCTCTGCCTTTGAGAAAATGAAAGCTCACATGGGCCGACCTAGAATCTTGCTCCTTATGAGGTCATAACGGGCCTCATAAACTCTATGTCATTGTGGGTCTGGCTGTAGTTGCTCCAATTCTGCACCAAGGCTGAATTTTGGGAAAGAGATGTCAGATATGGTGTTAGGATAAAAGCATCCAAAGAGCACCACGGGACCTTTAAACTGCCTTAATTAAACATTTTTTAGGGCTTTAATTTTGAAAACCTACATCATAAATCAATTAACCATTACATTTTTTTATTAAATATTAGATGTAAGATCAAATGAAAAGCTTATTAAATACCAATCAAATGGTTTTTTTTATATTGCAATGTAGTGAAGGCAATTGAGGTGAGAGAGGGATTATAGGCAGTGAAGTTAAGACAATATGTATATTAATAGAGTTCAATTCATTGAGTTAAATTCATGTGTTATTATAAATTTAAAAAAATAAGCAAAACAAAAAAACTACTTTCCATCGATCACTCATTGGTAGTATTAGCAGTAGTAATAACCTCATACAGGTAATGTTAATATTAAACACAGATGTCTGTTTATTTTCACCTGCTTTGCTCCGATGGAAGTATGAGTTCATCTCTGCAGTGTGCCCTGGCTTTTAAAAGGCAACGACTGGACACTTTAACTACAATTTAAACCCAGATGATATTTTGCGTGAAATTAAAAATATGAAAATCCAATATGTTAAAAAATAAGTAATTATATGGTGTTCCACTTTCCTCCCCTTTTTAGCGTTATAATTAGCTGCAATCACACAGTCAATCAGTAGCAGGCTATCAGTATATCTTGAAAAAGTGACTAGATCAATCAAAATACTGCTGAGGAATCTACCATTAAATAATTCAAAACACCCCAATAGAGCAACATTTTAAACTAATACAGGTATACAGTTGTAGATTATTCATGTAGTTTTCCCCATGATTTAAACTGTATGTGCAAGACCGGTAGATGTCTGTTAGGCTAGTGGTGTCTTGAAACTAATATGGGATGGGCTAAATGTTTGCCATGAAACAGAAATAAAATGTAGCTAACTAACTAACTAACTATGTAACAATCATTTAAATAATGCTTTGAGAGTCCTAATTTATTATTCTAATTTGTATTTGTAATATTGTAACCTGTATTTCATGATGGTTCAAGTGCTTCTCCTCATAGAGTGAGTGAGAGAGAGAGAGAGAGAGAGAGAGAGAGAGAGAGAGAGAGAGAGAGAGAGAGAGAGAGAGAGCGAGAGAGACACACAGACATCTCCCCGGTGAAGCCTCCATGTTGTCGCTCTCGGTGTGTGTTCATCAGTTGGTAATTTCTTTTCAGTCTCTTTGTTTTTGCGGAATATGGTGATTTCTCATTGTTTCCTGCCTGCTCCATTTTTACATCCTACCCCGTCTGTTGTTTTCTTCTTCTCACCACAGCTGAACAGGCTTTGTTGGGTATTAACACAAGAGCATCCCTCTCTGGTGATTTTTTATTGAGGAGGATAACAGCGTTAAAATCTGCGGAATGTGTAGGTATTTGAAATAAATGACAGGATACATGGAGACAACACAAGACTGCGCTTGCCACAAACTTGTTCAAGGTAAGAAACCACAATTTATGTTTTACCCTAAACATAGATTTGAAATGAAGTAACTCCACATCTTGTTAAGGTTACACTCCCAGCTTTGTGTTTCTCACCTGGGATCTTTTGCTAAGGAGACAGTTCACTGGGGATTCACCTGCTGCTGACGCCAATAGTTTAATTAATGTTGCTCCTCTGAACAGAAAAGAAACAAGACACCACTTTGCTTTGTGTCTTAACTCCGATGTTATTACACACACACACACACACACACACACACAATCCTCCACATTCACATTGCATTTGACAAAATTATGAAGAACAAAACACATTATACCATAAACAAAATGTACACAATCAAAAGTAACAGAAAGGGCTATTATATATGTCATATATACTATACATAATATTACTGGATTATTTTTTTATTGATGTATTCATGTGTAACCATAGCATTGCATTGTTGTATTTAGTTGATACTAATTTGATCACTTGTATGTAGGCTACAGTTGGATAAATTAAACTAACAATCATCAAATTCCATGTAGGCTCAGTATGTTTTGTATGTAAACTCTCCATCTGTAAAGTGACTAGTTATCAAAACTGTCGAATAAATGTAGTAGAATAGAAAGTAGCTTGAAATTGAAATATTTCAGTCAAGTAAATTCTACAACAGGTAACTAAATGCAGTGGTGGAAATCTTTACTTCAGTAAAAGATGCAATACCACAGTGTAAAAACACTAGATGTCAAAGTTCTGAAATGGAAAGTAGCATCAAAATATACTCAAACTTGTACTTAAGTACAGTACTTGAATATATGTATTAATTATATTCCAACTCTGATTTCTTCACATTTAGGGAAACCAGGATGTCCCTGGAAAAGATGGCATTCTGGAGGAGAAATACTCACATTGGTAAGATTTCTTTTTAATATATCCAAAACGATGTAGAGAAGAAGAGAACAGAAATTGAGTAGAGAAATTAAACGAAATATTAAATGAAACTGTACACTGTAGTCTCCTGAAGCATTTATGAATCATTTCATGGTAAGCTGCTCAAACTTGCAGTCTTACTCAAGAAAAGACAAAGCTCCTCAGTTAAAAAAAAAAACGAGATACAACTTTGTGCTGTATTATATTACATTCACACACCTTCTAATTAAATGTTTAAATAGACCAACAACCTTCTTAATAATAAATTGGCAAAGTAATTGATAGCAGGACGTGGCAAGTCGGTTGTGTGAGAAGGTCTATCCTGTTGCAGCTCTGTGCATTTGCATTATGCATAGTTCCACGTAATGATTTAACCTTGTTTAGAAACCACAGATCTAGCAGCTGCTTTGGGCATCACTCAAAGTTTAGAGTGCTATGATGAGTTTTGTCATCTTGTCGATGACTGTCAATAATTGTGTTGTTTGCGAGTGAATATATTGCCTATTTAGACTATTTAGATAATAATCCCCTTGAGGCATGAGCCATGAGAGGAATGTCAAAGCGTGTAAGGGCGAGGGCAAGCTCAGACAGAGCCTGCATGCACACCTGGCAACTAATTTTGATCGGCTGAGTAAAATTTTAGATTCATGACAAACAACATTCAAAAAGGCATACAAGGGTCATAACAAGACTGGATGGATAGAGCAAAAGATGGCCTGACAGGGAACAACGTCTAAAGAGCAGGTAGCCTACATAGGTCAGGAAGGGAATGGCAGGTGCTGACATGACGAGAGGTATGCCTACTTTAAAATGTACGATTACTTCCAAACACCATTTTCATTGTATGTAAAATAAAACCCACTTATTAAAATGTACTGGATGAAAGAAAGGAACTTCATGCCATATTCACATGAAGGTTAAAATTCAACTTGTGATGTTTCTGTTGGGACCCTCTGAGGGCTCTGACTTCACCCCTCTTTAGTAAATAAAAAGCTGCTTCCTTTACCGACGGTGCTCTCTACTTCAGTGGATTCAGAGAAAAACCTTGAGTGGTAATTTTACAGTCTAATGTTTATAGTTTAAGCTTTTCTCAATGGCAAGTCTCGCTGTTACTTTATACATAGCAGTCTAAATTATTATATTATTTTTATGAATGTGTACCTTTATTAACTTGTCTCTGGATAATGACCTTGTGCTGTCTGTATGTAGAGAAGGAACGCCATGTAAAAGCCAACGCGCCGGACTTCAATGACAAGTTCTCTTATGCAGTAAGTAGGCCCTTAAATGACACCAGGTTTGCTTTACTCACAGTGTAGGCTATGGTTATTTCATCAGTGCTATTTCTGAATGTGTGATTCTTCAGGACAATCACATCAAAACCTCAAAGTACAACGTCCTCACTTTTTTGCCCATGAACTTGTTTGAGCAGTTCCAGAGGGTGGCGAACGCTTACTTCTTAGTGCTGTTGATACTGCAGGTAGGAGACACTGCATCTGTGTGGATATATTTGCTTTTTTGGGAGTTCATGTGAAACTGAGCGAGCTAACAACCTGCTTTTTTTTCTTTAGTTAATTCCAGAAATTTCTTCCCTGTCCTGGTTTACAACCATCGTGCCTTTGGTGATGGTGCTGGTAATCACGGCTGTCAAAGACGCCACAGATGATTATGTAAGTTGAACAGTTTTTCTAAACTATCTTCTAAATGCTCCTCCCACGGTAAAATTATTACTTCCTATTTGAAATTCCAGTTTAGACATAAAAGCGACCAGCAAGTCAACAACCGCAAGACTCAGGTTCTCAAAAGGGGAAGGTAATTTATCCTTTGTCTTCATCATTTAGATGCTTTTTGTAACTTTTGAAAAGCCCTATCACATATGACTTTAGACTGTGTGTTCATGGGCATTTATGTGGTTTAATTATGGTTTTTGTTTTGTTTTTAAATTTCAAGTATGCAGAGTGAGAAGTGGATGAACGTTCGAGTGGGAGATATCATCAGACTAGAGAATAATCAGTTTGTTGCTGTGAGTAAAAATTCTGCAAATATTTTTTTTGCATTTTGTTGCCTCTCTGTCTCTCACATGCACGTATAAGAGCGATTGAGGTCTAAAATTAAAGGTTTCTTCTAAAGTCGCTGACTTCTCTTGCAGGTTCAGTTGTGCAGAGATTGATTTGTTGCCTTTTCTCACCACTGACTGTTTCATATTGGTTTTACACACAGGCAGACATCCTCCTCCTCTGTAGTAGTGAGCCCTATGGACTGTGCTATATTGAGACTGCAGAGCTAGATGGGTAAGCGCTGCACTGGTTATGTAAAGTAAAGATGAAGAAATCTGAACCACAATTGGAAAGAAACTGTGAGATTATGATTCTTCTAGTTTGTTTTTGCAAAAATTTAGTTTTTTAGTTAACTGGTTTTACTTTTATACATTTGTGCATTTTTACATAATCATAGAAGACAAATTAGTTATTTCCATTTCTCCCCAAACAGAGAGACGAATCTGAAAGTTCGTCAGTCTTTGACCGTCACCTCAGATATGGGAGATATTACAAAGCTGATGGACTTTGATGGTGAGATAGCGATTGGAGAATTAGTTTATTCTTCCGTTTGTATAAATAAATCACTTGTGGACACAACAGGCTTTGTATATGTGGACATGTTGACTTTTTGTGTGACTGCATGTTCAATTTTCTCCTGAAGGGATGACTCATGTTGGTAAGACTGTATTTGCTTTGTTCCTCAGGAGAAGTAATTTGTGAACCACCAAACAACAAGCTGGATAGATTCACAGGCACTTTATACTGGAGAGACAAAAAATACCCTCTGGATAATGAGAAAATGCTGCTGCGAGGCTGTGTACTCAGAAACACTGAGTGGTGCTTTGGGATGGTCATCTTTGCTGGTATGGTTTTCATTTTTATTTTGATGCTTTCAATCTCCATATCCATTAGCCAGTAACCCTCTGATCAGGGCCCGAGCGCAGAAGCGGCGAAGGCCCTATTGGAATTGAAGGAATTATTATTATTATTATTATTATTATTATACTTTTATCCGTCAAATGAATTGCCTTTTTGAGTGAGCTAACAACCTGCTTTGCAGCTTTAATTGTTAATGTTAATGCTCTTTCAACATTGATAGTTGTTTCCTCATGCCAACAGGTTTGCAAACCAAACTAATGCAGAACTGTGGAGGGACTACATTTAAAAGAACAAGTATCGATAAACTGATGAACACTTTGGTTTTGTGGGTAAGTTGTTATGCATGGACACTATTATTAAACCAAGAACAATTTTGACAGAACATAAAATGATGATCTATATGTCAGATCTTTGCCTTCCTCATTTGTATGGGAGTTATTTTGGCCATTGGAAACACTATTTGGGAGAGCCGGATTGGCAGAAACTTCCAGGTGTTTTTGCCGTGGAACGAGTTTCAGAGCAGTGCAGTTTTCTCTGGCTTCCTTACTTTCTGGTCCTACATCATCATACTCAACACTGTTGTACCCATCTCACTCTATGTCAGGTAAGTTTATTTCCAAAATGCTATATAACTATTCTGAAAACAGTTAATATTGTTGCTCTGCCTAGGTCTAATATTTATTTCATGAAATCTAAAAGTACAACCATTTAATAGCAATGAACTGTTTGGTTAAATCTTCTTTTAGTGTGGAGGTTCTGCGGCTCGGCCACAGTTACTTCATTAACTGGGACCGGAGGATGTACTGCAGTAAGACGGACACTGCAGCGGAAGCTCGCACCACCACCCTGAATGAGGAGCTGGGTCAAGTGGAGTTCATCTTCTCTGACAAGACGGGCACCCTCACCCAGAACATCATGGTCTTCAGCAAGTGCTCCATCAATGGACAGACGTACGGTATGGTCTTTTACGAAAAATTGGAATACCTTTCAAATAAAAATGTATTAGACAGAGACAGCTATGTCAACGGACACCTCCATTATACGACTTAAAGACCACACTGACTGGTTGATATCCTACCAAAGAATATAGATTAACTTTACCAAAACAATTTGAACTGGTTTATGATAGTAGTGACAGTTAACTGATCAATAACCCTTGTGTTGTCTTCCCGTCAATCATGAGCTTGTCCTTCCAGGTCAAAATTGAAAATGAACATTTTTTTGTGCTTTTTCCAGGTTCATTTGTCACTTTTTCCATGCTTTTTTTTTTTAAACCTGAGCTGGTTTAATGATAGGTTTTACACTTATTCTTGGAATTTATGGTCAACAAACATCAATTATATCAAATTTTCCATAAGGTTTAAGTTAAAAAAGGCAGAAATGTTGAATTATTTTGACTAACAGGATCACAGATGGGTACGTGTCAAAGTTTAGTCCGGATACTGTTTTGAAACCATTAAAAAACACCCAAAAAATGTAATGAAAGTAATCTTTAATTTTACCTGAAGAATGTTGTATGGAATCATCCGTGTTAGTTTTGGGCATTTTAGTTGAAAGAAATCCATATTTTGGATATAAAACACTTTGAAACGGGTCAATTTGACCCAAGGACAACACAAGGTAAATCATTAAATTATATAAATAGGCATATAGCTCTAGAAAAAGGAAGTTATATTTATGTTAGCCATGAAAATTGTCATATTGATAAATGCATTAGATTTCTGAGCAAAACCTTTAGCAAACAACTTTCTCTCTAAAGAAATGGTGTAAGTTTGAGCTTCAAAACACCCACTTTCTTCCCCAGTATACAATTAATGACATATCACAGTGCTAACTATCTGATATCCAAGTCAACCTTTTCTTTCTCTTAGGTGATGTCTATGATGAATTTAAGCAGAGGGTTGAAATTACAGAAGTAAGTGAGGCGTAACAATCACAAATTCTTAACTCTTAAGAATAAAATAATAACTATAATAACTAATGGTGGTTTCATGTGCCCTCAGAAAACGGCCTGTGTGGACTTTTCCTTTAACGCTCTCTGTGACAGAAGGTTTAAGTTTTATGATGGCAGCCTGGTTGAAGCTATTAAACTGGAGGATCCTGCAGCGCAGGAGTTCTTTAGATTGCTGGCTTTGTGCCACACTGTCATGCCAGAGGAGAAGAGTGAAGGTAAACTGTGCACACGGTCCAAAAGTAGCAGTGATGACAGAAACAACTGAATATATTGAAGTGGTTCTGATTGATATTTCTGTTAACATGAAGGAAATTTGGTGTACCAGGCCCAGTCACCTGATGAGGGAGCCCTGGTCACTGCGGCGCGAAATTTTGGGTTTGTCTTCCGGTCCCGAACCCCCGAGACCATCACACTGTGTGAGATGGGACGAGCCGTCACATACCAGCTGCTGGCCATACTGGACTTCAACAATGAGCGCAAGAGAATGAGTGTCATTGGTTAGGTTTTTACTTATAGAAGCACAACAACCTCCCTTTTGTTAGGGTTAGGTTTTGTGGTCATCATGACATTATGTGCACATAATCAAATATTAAAATAACACAAAGTTTGTTAATATACTGACTTCCTATTTAACATTTTTTTAAATAGCTGTGACAAATAGTTATATATCCTTATTTTCTAAGAATCGCATGAAGTTAAAAGTCTTGATGCCAATGCTTTGATCAGAAAAGTTATGTTGTGTTCTCTTCCTCATGTTTTATAGTAAGAAACCCACAGGGCCAGATTAAACTGTACTCCAAAGGAGCTGACTCTATAATCTTTGAGCGTCTGCATCCATCCAGTGAAGACCTTATGCACGCTACCTTAGAACATCTCAGTGTAAGTGTTGTTTGATTGGATAACATCCCTCAGTGAGTACATTTTTAAATAGGTGCACTATGCAGTATACTATGTACCTGTTTTTGAAGTCTCATAAAAATCGATAAACCAGACAAAGTACTAAAAACATCAACATGCTTACATAATACTGATGACTGCTGCAGCTTCTTGTGCAGGTAATGTTATGACACAATTTCAGAAGTAGCTGGTTTGAGATTATATTTGTGTCTCTACCGAAAATATACTATTTAAGTTTTGAATTGTGTGTCCTTTCACCCAACAATGAATGGTCATAAAAAAACTGTTTTTTTGTTTTTCTCTCTGTGCAGTAAATAATTCATCCCACTTTTAAAAACACGCACGTACACCAGTGCAACTGTTACAGGTGTTAGTTTTTCAATCATGTTCTCTAAAGGAATTTGCTGGAGAAGGGCTTCGAACATTAGCTCTGGCCTACAAAGATCTTGATGAAGATTATTTTGATGTTTGGACAAAAAAGCTTCTGTTCGCCAGTACTGTCATTGAGAACCGCGAGGATCAGCTGGCTGTTCTCTACGAGGAGATCGAGCAGGGCTTGAAGGTAATATTGACATCTTTGAAGTGGTTAAACTCATTCAGCCTCTGCATACTGACTGCTGTCATCATTGAAGCTTCTAGGAGCCACAGCAATTGAGGACAAACTTCAGGAGGGAGTCCCAGAAACAATCACCTGTCTAAATCTAGCTGACATAAAGATCTGGGTCCTCACTGGAGACAAACTAGGTAGCATAATTCACCCATATTACCTTTTTGCAAACTGATGGTGTGAAAAGCTATCGAGATGTAAATTGTGTAAAACATTTCAGAGACAGCAATGAACATCGGCTACTCCTGCAACATACTGCGAGACAACATGAATGAGGTGTTTGTTATCTCTGGCCACACACTGCTGGAGGTGCAGCAGCAGCTCAGGTGAGTTTATGGTCCAGTGTGTGGAAAATCTTGAAAATTCAGTACCTATAAGTAGTATTTTATCCAGTTGGCTAAAATTGTTCTTTCATTGAGTACAAGCTCGATTGAGCTTTTATGAACATGCTAAAAATGAATGTTTTTATCTGGCTTTCTTCTCTCCTCAGGAGTGCTAAAGAGCACATTCTCTGCCTGAGTCGAGTTGGCAGTGCAAGAAATTTTGAGAAGACAGATATGTTTGCAGACGATTCCGTGTTTGAAGAAAGTATCATAGCAGAGTATGCCTTAGTCATCAACGGACACAGTTTGGTGAGATACTCAAATGTGTTGCATTATACAGTATAACATGGTCCACCATTGGACCGATCATTTTATCCCCTGCTTGTTTTTATTTAGGTTCTGATGTTTGCAGGTTTGTTAATAGTGGCTGGGTTGCTATGAGTATTGAGTATGGCATCTCTGTACATACTGTTGTGTCTGTGCCGAGTCTTTAATGAGCTGCTGTGCTGCTGAGGGCCCTAGGCTCTATTACAGGATTTTATTAACATCCATTTCCTCACACAGGAGCTGCTCCCTTGCTGCGCCTTGAGCAGCACGCATGATTCAGCAGCAGCTTGTGGAAATGTTACATTGAGCTGTTGCTCGGTGTTGCCTCTGCGGGGGGTTGATGTTGTAGAATGGTAATCGTAGGTCTAACAGGTGTGATGTATGGCTTCTCCCTGCAGGTTTACGCTCTGGAACCACAGCTGGAGCACGTCTTCCTGGACTTGGCCTGTTTGTGTAAAACGGTCATCTGCTGCCGGGTCACTCCGATGCAGAAAGCCCAGGTGGTGGAACTGGTGAAGAGGCACAAGAGGGTCGTCACTCTTGCCATTGGAGATGGAGCCAATGATGTCAGCATGATCAAGAGTAAGTGTCAGTCATAGACCCAAAGTTGCATAGACATTAGCTATGATAAGGAACATTTTTACAGCATTATAAAATGTTTTATTTTAAAGTGACATTTGGAGCAAAGTCTGCACTTTTAATACACATGTATGTATGTTTAAACAATGTTTTTATATTTATTTAATACTTAGTTTCAAAGGGCAGTATTGTGTGTTTCTTCCTCAGCTGCTCATATCGGTGTTGGCATCAGTGGTCAGGAGGGGATGCAGGCGGCTCTGGCATCAGATTACTCTTTTGCTCAGTTTCGGTACCTGCGGCGGCTTCTGCTGGTGCATGGACGCTGGTCCTACTTCCGCATGTGTAATTTCCTGTGCTATTTCTTCTACAAGAACTTTGCCTTCACGCTGGTACACTTCTGGTACGGTTTCTTCTGTGGTTTCTCAGCTCAGGTAAGAATACTGTTCTATATCATTAAAGAAAGTTATTCCTGAGTTAATTGTGTACATCAACAAGCTTTTGCAGCTTACCTCTCTTCTCCTCATTGGTCATAGCAGTTAGTCTGTGAGCTGTCTCTAGAATTACGTGTTCTGTAGGTTCTGCTGACAATAGTCCTTTGACCGAAACTTTCAATTAATGTCACATTTTTCATATTGTGTTACCTTCTTCTTTTTGCATCTTAACAGCCTTGTCTACTTTTTGTCAGTATGTGGGCAATTTTACTCTGGAATGGGACCCTATCCCTTGAAAAGCCTGGATTTAAAGGCACAACCCCTTTCACATTTTTGTAAATTATGTATATAACTGTCTTCTCTCCACAGACTGTGTATGACCAGTGGTTCATTACCCTCTTTAATATAGTCTATACATCCTTACCAGTCCTGGCGATGGGACTTTTTGATCAGGTAATACTTATATGCTCAATATCAAATTATCTGAATCTTTTTAAATAAACTCTTTCATTTATTTTTCCAGCAGTCTCCAATGGCAACCTCCTAAGCCAAGCCTTTACTTTCCTTTTTGTTTTTCTTTTCAAGATACTTTCACTGTGCCATGATATCTAACCCTACACTAGGTAAATGATGACCCTGAACCTGATTAACCCATATCCATTAACCAATGAGCCCCCAACACTTCAACCTATCCCTACCCTTATACATATTAGAATCACATAACACTCATTATATCTGTTTCCTACAGGATGTCAATGACCAAAACAGCCTTCGCTACCCAAGCCTTTACAAACCTGGCCAGCAAAACCTTCTCTTCAACAAACGCCAGTTTTTCCTGTGCACACTGCAGGGGGTGGGCACATCATTCCTTCTTTTCTTTATTCCCTACGGAGCCTTCACTGTCGTTGTGAAAGAGGATGGCTCCCACATTTCTGACCAGCAAGCATTTGCTGTTACCATAGCAACATCCTTGGTCATTGTCGTAAGTGTTCAGGTAAGAGTTTAAACAGATAAAAATAGCTGTTGCTTAAAAAATTAAACACTATGTTTATGATGAATGTATCTGTCCCTAGATTGGACTTGACACGCACTACTGGACAGCTGTCAATCACTTGTTCATATGGGGGAGCCTGATAGTGTACTTTGCCATATTATTTGCAATGCAAAGTAATGGCATATTTGGCATCTTTCCAAGTAATTTCCCATTCATAGGTAAGTTTAGCTCAGTTTGATACATGAAGAAATAATACTGATGCATGGAAATGAAATATAAATACATTTGTGTCCTCCTCAGGCACGGCACGTAACTGTCTATCAGAGAAGAGTGTGTGGTTGGTCATTCTGCTCACCGCTGTGGTGTGTGTTGTGCCCGGCTTGGCAGTCAGCTTCCTCAGAGTAGACCTCTTTCCAACTGTAACAGATAAGGTACATTAACTTGGGTGCATCTACAGAATTGGTGGAAGCGATGAACACTTAATTCATATTTCTCCCATGGCTGTCTTTCAGTGGTGGTACACTTACTCAATCACAGTGTTGAAGTAGTTGGACTTTACTTGAGTATTTTAATGTTATGCTACTTTCTATTCCACTACTCCACAAACAATCTATATTGTTTTTTTAATAAAAGAACACATTGTTAAAGATGTTAGGGATTCCCAAAATTTTTGACTTGTGACCCTTACAAAACATGGCGTAGAGTTGGGATTCCTTCTCACCTTTCAGATATCTTGGAGTTTTCAGCAGTTTTACCTGAACCATTTCCCCTCTAAACTTCCCACATGATTTTATTAAAATTACTTTTTGAGACCCAAAGAGGTCAAATTATCCAATAGTCTACACAAGAAGCAAACATCTGTGAAAATTCAAAATAACTGATCTGTGTGGCGGAACTTTATTTTTCCTTCTTTCCTGCCCCTTAAATCATTGTACAACCCATCAGATGTATCCTTTGGCCCTTTGGAGGGGCCTGACCCCTAGATTGGGAGCCACTGAATTGATCTACCTACTGTTGTGGAAGTTTCTGTTCAGCGAGTTTCTGTTCAGCGAGGGAGGAATTTGAGCGGCAAAAGAGACCTTGTTGAAACAAAATAAAGACAGGCTGCAAACTGGATTAAAAGTTTAGGTATTCGGTGGAAGGGTTTAATTGTTTTCTGCAGAAAACAATCAAATGACAGTTTGATCTGAAACTTAACAATCAGTGGACCTCAGGCAGACAGTTGGACCTATTACGTATTTCTGAATCTGGCCCTTGTGTGTCAAGTTTCTTGACCGGTCATTCTATCTTAGCTGAAAAAGGACATCTTGTCTCTTGGATAGGCTCTGGTCTCGACCTGGGACCTGCTATGATAAACACCATTCTAGGCAACTGTTTCTGTCAGGCTCCACGTCATCTATTCTTCAAGGAAATGGTGTGGAGTCACAACAAACCCAGTTGTCTCCCATCAAGGAGAAACACACATATGACAGATACAGAAGTCATATACTCTGAGAGGCATTGGAGATCTTATTATGAATAATTAATATGAAAATCATTGGTTAAATGTAATTTTCCCATTACACTACCTGCTGTTTATAAAGCAGTTAAAACTATCTGCACCTAAACAGCTACTTTGTTGTATTAGTATTAACAATCTAATAATGATGTTTATTTTATCAGTCGCAGGGGCTACTTTATGCAGAACATGTACTTTTACTATTGCTACTTTAAGTAGGCTACATTTTGCTAATAATACTTTTAAACGCAAAGTATTGACTTGTAATAGAGTATAAGTAAAGGCTCTACGTACTTCTTCATCCACTGATGTATTTTGACAGGTTCGTCATGTCCAACAGTCAAATAAGAAACAAGGACCTCAGGAGCAGAACTTGAGGCGTGTACGCAGGACGAGCTCCCGCCGCTCTGGGTATGCCTTCGCCCACCAACAAGGCTACGGCGAGCTGATTACCTCAGGCAAAAACATGAGGATGAGCACAGTTTCTACTGCTCGCTCCCCTGAAAGAACACCACAAAGCTCCACCTGGATAGAAAATATATTAATGAAAAAGAACGAAGTCTCTGATGAAATCACAGGAGCAAAACAGACTCAACAGCAGCAACACACTGACTGAACTCAACCTCTAACAGATAGTGTATTCACTACAGGATACTATTTGCATGGTTCTCACAGAACAAGCACAATGTATGGGTGCCCTTTTGGGGCGTAGTTATGTACAAATCAAACTACACAGGCGTACCTCATTTTTTTTATTAGTGTGGATCCTGTGGTCTCTGTTTTTGTAAAGGTTAATCAAACCATGATTATCTAGAGGAACCATTTACAAAAAAAGGCCAGCTGGTTAAAAAATTATAATGGACAACTTTTTAATCTTTATCATGTAAGGTGTTCAATATGCAAACTCAGTCTGACAACAGCCGGTATATTTTAGGATATTATGCATTAGTTAACAAAATTAAAGAAATATGTGTCCTCTTGTCTGATCCAATTTGATCTGGTTGATGAATTTATTCAATATAATTTTTAATGGCATGGCCTATTTTTGATTAATAAAGAAAGGTAGGGACATTTCAGCTTTTAGCTGTCACAAACATAATAAATAATAAAAGAAAATAAACAATAATAAATGACATGTAAAAATGGCATAAGCAAAAATAAAAACATTTTACTGACTCCATGTTTAGCCAATATATATTGATATTGATCTCCCTGTGCTGTGCCTTGTATGGTTCCTGTTAAAGATAATCATTCTTTGTTTTATTAAATATTCAACAGTTCCTTGGCTTTAGTTTGTTCAACACAATTGAATGCATGGCTTGAATCTGATATCCTCTAAAAAATGTATAATAATTAAAATACCGATTTATCCCTCTTTCTAAAACATTGTACAGTCGCTACACAACATTTGAATAATCATTATCAAACTCCAAACATGATGTCCATTTTAATTTGGTTCTGAGGCTGCTTCTAATTCTTAAATAGAATGTATAAAACATAAAAAATATTGTTTAGTTAAAAAAAAATTCCAAGTATTTAAACTGAAAACAATTAAATCCTCTCTTTTATCTATCAGGTTTTTATTTGATATTAGACCAGAAAGAGTAAAAGGGAAAACTGTGATAATAAAAACTTGCTAGTGATCGTGTAATCAGGACTTCACTACCATGATTTCCCCATGGCTCTCTCAACACAAACATGAAACATTTTACCAGCCAGAAGAAAGATCTGAGTGATGCTGCTCCAATGATTACTCCAAATGCCCATGTAACGTCTGAAACTATTCGGTTTATTTATTCTTACGGATTTTTTTTGCCCTTGTTAAATTATGTTCATGTATAAAACGTAAACAAAAATGATGGCTGGATTTTATACATCAGCACAAAAACAAGATTGTTGTTGTTTTCTCATCTTTTCTTTTCCGAGCTAAACAGTGAGACAGTGAATTAGCTTTACAAAATCAATTTATTACAAAAAACCTTTATGATTTAAACAAATTCCCTTTGTAAGAAATAAATCCCCATTGTTCTATTCTAAAATAATCTTAAGAGTGTAAAGTAAGGTTTACATTTTGGAATAACTTGTCATTTTTAAGTGCCTGAATCAAGTGTAAGCAATTGTCATTTATTCCACTGCAGCAGTGTGTTTGAATAAACGATTATATAAACAGATAATGGATGATGCATTTTACTCGTCAAGGAAAATTGCAGCTCCCCCGCCCGGCTTCGACACAAACAAACTCTGTTTTTCCATCGCTGCTCTGCGTGGATCAGGTAGGTAGTAGGCCTTGCTTACTGCTTGTAAGAAAGACTCCACCTTATCATCCGGAACCATGGAGACAGCACAGCCGCCCCAACCTGCTCCTGTCAGCCGGGATCCCACTGCCCCCGACTTCCTGTAACCAAGAGAAACAAGAAAAAGCTGTTAAGTAAATAGTAATTTAGTAAAGACAAATTGCTGAATCCACTGTTTACAGTACACAGGGCTATATTTATTACTGAACAACTAGTGCTAAATATACACATTAGGATAAGAGGTCCACACACAACATTCACTGCCAAGTTTCTTCTTATTTTCATCCAACTTGCTTTTTAATTAAAACAGCCATGCTGCTCCTGTGAGGATGTGCTTTGGCACAGTTGGGTTTTGAGCTAAATGCTAAAGTCCACATGCTCCCATGCTGTTGTTAAGCAGGTATATTATTGCTTAGCAATAAACACAGTACAAATGAGGCTGATGGGAATGTAAAAACCCAAACTTATTTTTTAGTGTAGGAAATGGAGGAGCTGCTCATGGAAAATTGAAAAAGGAAAATTTGTATGCTGATTTCACAGTCTTCTTGTTCTTTTTATAGTTGCAGTTTAATGTATGTCTGACAAAGTATTGTATCACTTTCTGTTAGTATACAATAGTTACATATGTTGATGTCTTGTATACCAACAGCAGAAAACAGTATACTCTAAAGTTTAGTATACTATACTTGGTAAGATTAGAATGTAGGATGGATTTGGAAGCCAGCATACACAACACCTCAGTCTAAAGTAGCTAAATGGAGTCCAGCCAAACAAAGTGCAAATTTTTTCTAAAGTTGGTTGTTATGTAATAATTGGTTGTTAATAATAAGTTGGTTGTTAATAATAATTGGTTGTTATGTAATAACAACCAATATAATAATATTATGTAATGTTCACTTTTTTTTTTTTTTTTTATTTATCACTAAAACGGCATTGGAAAATATTTATTTGTATCCCCTTCTGTCTTGAGCCTAAATCTGTGATAGCAGTGAGTGAAGGGAGACGTTGCTGTACTCACAGACAGATGTCCACCAGTTGATCCAGTTCAGGGCAGCTGCACTCATACAGGTCTCTGCAGCTGGCATGGCTCTGGTTCATCAGGTCTCCCAGTAGCTGTAAAGATTCGGCAGGTTCAGAGTCACACACGCTCTTGAACCGCAGCACCCGCGCAGCTTCACCGTACACATGCTTGGCTCGCTGGTGCAGCTTGAAATGTTTTACTAAGAGACGGGAGAAGAGGCAGATGGTTGTCAAGTCATTCATCTGCTTGACTGGGAGGAGGTCCACATAGAGCTGGGTTACACTGACCAATTCAAACATGATGGTAGTTTTGATCAAATGCCACAATATCAGTAGAATGTGATGATATTTTTGGAGTGATTTGTTTCTTTTAAGAGGACGTTTATATGAAGAAATCATCACTAATGGCTTCTTACTGATCATTTTGCTGAGCTAGATCAAATTAATATGGTTGAAAATTTAAGTTGCTTAAATATATCATATATATTATTAATATACTATTATATAATATTCAAGTATAATTAAGTCCAGCAAAATACAGATATCACAATATGACAATTAGTAAAATTCCAGATAATATTGACTCACATCACAATACTGTATTAATATTAAAATATGTATTTCCAAGTTCTATGTCAAAGTAATAATGGCTGCAACTACCTTTTATTTTCATTAATGTTTCATTCGTTAATCTTTTTTTTTAATTTTCATCTATAAAATGTAAAAACTGACAAAACCCCCACAAGATACTAAATTTAGAATGATATTATAAAGAGAAAACAAGTCTTCACATTGCAAAAATTCATATTTGAGTTGTGAGGAATATTACGAGATACCAAACAGCTTATTGATGTTCATTGTTTAACCTTTCAATGCAAACCTAGACTACTCAACTGTTGTTTCCATATTAGACATGATTCAGTTCTGAGTTATAAAAATTCACAGATGTTTCTGTGTACTGTTGCTCACCATGCTGAGTGTTGGCGCTCAGCAGCTCTGTGGAAAACTGCTCCGAGGTGACGCCCAGTGCCCTGCAAATCTCCTCTCGGCTGTACGGCTCAGGATGCAACACCTCGGTCACCAGAGCCAGCATGTCCTCCAGGGAGGCCTTCAGCTCCATCTGGACCTGCACCAGCTTCATAAACCTGCTCGAGTCCAGACCTCGTGCCTTTGCCAGCATCTGAGTTCACACCCGACAAGACATTGAAATGTGAGATACCTTCTCTTGATTCGAACTATCTTGATATTTACACATATTTACTGAAGGTCTATCATAAGGATTGCTAGTAAGAAAACAACACACTTTCTTGTTTCACTACTTGCAAAATCCTTAAATACACAGTAATTGTAACGTTAAAAGCAGCTTTGTGAAATACAGTTGCAGGTGTTTACTTAATTAAGTCCAATATTGCGACCAGGGAAGTCTATGAGAAATGTTTATCATGCCAGATGATGCTAAAGTTCCACAATAATCTGTTTTATAATATTTCTGTATTCAGTTCTCATTGCTCACCAAAACTTAATGCTTAGAAACCGCATTGAAATCAGAGAATGTTAATCATGTTTATGGACAAAATGTTTATGTGGAAAAGTTCTTGTATGAAGACTCAAAGAGCACAAGGTTCTACAGATTACTGCTATGAAGCCTTTTTAAAAGACTACATGAACATACCATATCATCACCATATCATGAAGTGTAATAAAAGGTACCAGCAAGTAATTATTTTACCTTTTCAGTTTGTTTGATTTGAATAATTGAGTGTTTAAGATTTGTGTTTAAGAAGCAGCATTTCTAAAAAGCAAACAAATTTATTTTGTGAAATTCTGAAATATTTTTCCTGCTCACTGGACTGGGCAGAATCACCGTACCTTTGTGGCGATTCGACACTCCACCACACGGATGTTGAAGTGAGAAGAAGCAGCTTTGTTCATCTCCATGCAGCAGTTGGAGATCACAAACACAGCTCCGTCTGGAAGTTTGACATCGGTGGCCCGCAGAGGCTGGAACTCTATAAGCTTGGCCTGATATAGACAATTGAGAAAATAAAAGTCATAAAACAAGTGGTAACTGATGACTACATGACATTTCTAGCATTATTCAAGTGAAGTCATTACTTATAAGGTACTTTACACCTATCAAAGATCTTGCATTCTTTCAGACATCTGTTCAGTGTATTTATAGTTTGGATGAATAAATGACCCTCATCAACTTATTCCAACTTGTCCACAAAGTACTTAAAAGGAAAGCGACATACAGTTCCTCTCTCTGCCAGGAATGAGATGGACTGGTCCATGCCGCCTCCCTCTGTGCCAATGTAGCGCTCACTTTTGGCACATATCTCAGCCAGTGCCACCTGGAGGATTAAAGAGTATATTAATGAGACAAGATTAAATAGACTATTTAAAAATGACAAATACAATCCTATATTGAGGAGTGGCATTAAAGAAAAGCCCTTTGAAGTCTATTTGCTTTAAAGATTATTTATATTTTGCTGATGTTTATATTTTTCAATTTCATTTCTACTTTTTACTTTGTTAATTGTCACTGCCCGGGCTATGACGTGTGCTCATCACGTCACAGACGGTGTGCGGTGTGTGTGTTCTCATAAGCAGACGCGTGGTTCTACAGGCTTAACCAGGGACACCTGAAACCCATTCACAAATAATAACAGTACAAGAAACCTGGCTCTTTTCTCACTCATTGCCAGATTGTTTCTGCTCTATATGTGGTTACTCATCAGGCCTTATTCTCCAGTGTCTAATTCTGTACTGAAGAACTTAACTTTAATCTTTATTGTATTCCATTTTATTTTTATTTTACACTAAACTAAAGATAAAATAAAGATTTCTTATGATTAAACAAATTATATTTTCCTTGTGTGTTAACAGAAAAATAAATAACTGGAGTTTAATCAACTATCAGTCTACCATTTAATACTGTTGGTTTATTATAAAGTGTTACTGTGAGAATTGATTTGTAAAGCATTTTACCTTGGAGAGGGACTTTTGATTTGCTTCCATTGTTACGAGCCCGGCACAACAAACTAAGGCACTAGAACTGGACAGGCCGGAGCTCGGAGGAATGGTTCCATCTACGACACATGACATCCCTGCTAAATGAGCAATCCCACATTTCTCCTGTGAAGAAAACAGCAGGAAGGTTAATTAAGTTGGGGAAAGTATTACAGTATTGATTACTAAATTGCCATGAATGAAGAAACTGTAGATCTTACCTGAATACCTTTAACTCCACAGAGAAAATAATAATGCCACTTTGGGTTCTCTCTGTCGATGGCAATGTCCTCTGAACATGACACAGTGAAATCCCTGTGAACAGATACTGTACATGCATTGCAGGCCCAATGTAAATAGTCACCAATAACCATAGTTTCAAGCCTTACTTGTACTGAGGATTTGTGTTGGCCAGTGTGATTGTCCCTGACTTGTTCACCGAGACGGCTGCGAGGATATTTGGTTCAATGGCCATCGGCAGAACAGAATAGCCACAGTAATCGATATGCTCTCCTGTTAAATATGAGAAATTAACAAAACCAGAAGCCATTCATCTACCAATTAATACAAACAGGTTTTAGCATTGAGAAAATGGTGAAAATTAGTGTGAAAAAAATGTTGGTCGCAGATTTGAAGAACTTAACAATGTCTTCATAATATAAATTTGTTCTTGTACATACAGTAGACTGTAAAAATAATGGACATAGCAGCAAGGACATCACCCATTGGTTTGTGGACTGATGTTTTTTTTTTCTGTTTAGTTAGTTATTCACAATGAAAAAGACATTATATTCTGAGAATACAGGTTACAATGAAGGTTATGGAGAAAAAAAAAATCAAATATCACAATACTCTTGACCAAATACCTCAATATCGACATACCTAGAGATTGGCATGGGGTACTTTCCATAAAATTATCTCTCAATGCAAATCAAACCAGCTATTAGGCTGACTAAATAAAACCATGCCAATCTCTCGGTATGGTGAAGGGTATGTCATGATGGTGGGGCTATTTTAATTTCAAAAGTCAAGGGAACTTTATCAGGATGCATAGTGTCCTGGATCCATGAAATAACTGGCCTTTAAAATTAAAAATCTGCCTGCTTCTATAGGAATTTAACATAGGGGTGTACTTACTTATGCCCCCTGTATTTTAAGGAAGAACATTTATTTATTTATGACACATTATTCATTCAAAGAAAAATGGTGGTGTTGTTTTTTAAATTAAGCCATTAAGATCAATTTCCAAAAGACAATGTTTTTATTCCTCTTTTTAGTCAACTTTAGCATGTATTCATAAACACTGTAGATATAATATTGATAAATTGTCCAGCTCTAGACATTTTTGACCATTATTTTTACAGTCTGTTCTTGTAGGTCCACTGTAAAGCAACATCAGCCCATAGACCTTTAATATTAATCAAATATATCAATATATATACAGTCTATGTATCAGCCCAATGTACATTGCGTAAATCAACTAAATCATAGGCTATATAAAATCAAATTACCTATTAAATTGACCCTTCCAGGTGCACATGCATAGAAGTGAGGAGATTCTCCATGCTTTGTTTCAAAAGTATTTTTCAAGTTTTGCAGCCTGTAAAGAATTATAAATGAAGAAATAAAGTGAGTAGGCTGTCACATTTCTTTCCTCGTCCCTCTGTCCCACTGACAATCAGCATGGCGTCCTGATACTCACCTTTCATTGGCATTAATCGCAGTCTTTAACTTTGGTGGGTTTGTGGCCATTTCTACTTGTATAGAAAAACAATGAATGTACTCCTTGGTATCAGACGGGAGAGCTCAAAGCGTTTTGCAGATCCTGGCCGCGATCAGCTGACTGTCACAAGAGGATCCCGGATGCCAAAACGCTGACCTGATGTCAGTTCTAAAATGTGAATTCAGCTTAGTTAATAGATGTTAAGTTCCTGTTTATAACAGAGGAGCTGACTCTGAAACAGTTGTTTGAGGCAGCAGGAGCAAAAAAACACGGAAGTTGTCTGGAGGACAGGAGGCGTGGTTGTCACGCAGGACGGTGACGTAACAATATACCCTTTCAGATCAGGGTAGGGTACATTACAAAACTCCCAAACCTGATTTTATCATTTTATCTTGAAACTCCCGCAGACTGGTACCGTCATTAAAGATTGAACGAACATAAAGCTTAAAAAAGATTTTTCATACTTTAGAATATGGTTTAATCTAATTACAGGACCTCACAGGTGGTATGGACCATATGGATCCATAAATGTAACGAACCTTATTTGGAGAGAACATGTTTATGCACATGTAGCTTACTGCTTCTCTGATTATGGATGAACAAGAGCACACATTTCACATTTGTTTTACTTGCCACAATCACATTTTGTGATTTCATGTATCTGCAATTTGTATGGTCAAAGATATGGATTGTACTTTTGATAAAAACCTATGCAAGATCTATGCAGCATGCTGTTTACATAACCAAATGATTGCTCTGTTTTTTTCTTCTTTCTCCTTCTTGTTTTTCGTTCATAATTAATTTGTGAAGAAAAAGGCTAGTTCTTTGAGTTTTGTCAGGTAAACGCATGATTCATAGCACGCGAAATGTTCTTTGAGGGCTGATGGCAACAGATCGTTTACGACCAACCACGGCGACTACATTTCCCACAATTCTAGAGACGCTGTTACCATGGAGGCGTGGATAGCTTTCTGGTAGTGGGGTTGGGTTGGCTTTAGCAATGACAATAATGTTTAGGAAATTACTTTCTACAATGCATGTTTTGTTATAGCGAATGGTAGCTGTATAAACTAGTAAATGCGTCTGTTAATAAAACAATGTGGGCTAAGTTATATATTGTGTATCGTCACACTTGTGTTCTGCCCGCAGTGGTTTGGCGCTGCTAATGCGCGCGAGTTTTCAAAGTGGGCGAGTCTGCGGCTCTTAAAAAGAGGACGTTCAACCGGCTAACAGGCTGAGTTAGCTTCATTATACCTCACATTCCGTTCGGCCAGATTATAACGCTACGCAAACTGGCACTAAACGTTGCATCGGCTAAGGAACCGAATGTTACACCGTTGATTAGAACGTCCCTGCGGTGGAGGTTTTTCAAAGCATGACCAAGTCATTTTTATTTCATTGCCGGGCTCGTTGTTGCTAAGGCAAGCTAAAATGGACATGTTAACGCTACTTGCTAAGCTAGCATCTCTTCTCTGTAATGTAAACAGTCGTGTGGTTAGCAGTTAATAACGTCTCTTAAATAAAAGAACACTCAACTCACCAAAAGAAACGTCTGTCCCATTTATGCCAACAGGTAAGCCAACGCTATGTGTCTGTTTTGGTTGGTTCATATCAGTGCTTTTGACTTTTATGCTAGCTTACTTGTAACGTTAATGTTAGCTAAGTTAACAATGACCATCCAATACCATCTTCACACGTAACAAATACCTTCCCTGGTTGTTTGTAATGTCCTCTCAAGTTTGTTTTGCACTTCTTTTCGCAGAGCTCCCTACAGGCTCTGCGTCATGTCTATTGATTTTGACAGTGCTGCTCTTCAAACCCAGCATGATGAAGAAGAATACGACAAGGAGGACTATGCAAGAGAGCAAGAGGTATAACGCATAGCTGCAGAATCGTAAAGTTGTTGGGATAACGTTTGTGTTACAGTTACGTTTGTGTCTAGTTGTTGAACCTTCTTGCCAATAGGATTTTGTTAAACCGTAAGCACTGTGATTGCTTGAACTCCTGCTGGTTTATTGATTGTACATATTTTAAAACATCAGTTATCTAACATATAAGACGGCAGGATATATCCAGGGCATGTTTAAATTATAAAACAAAAACCCGTTGTATGTGCAGTGATTCAGGCATTACCTCTCTCTACTTCAGTTATTATGCAATTACTATCATCATTGCAGATTGTCATGTTGACATATATACAAAAATATGTATGCTCCTTTTTGGGGCTGCACAATTAATTGCAGTTTAATTGAAATCGCAATATGAATTACTGCAACATCTAAATTGCAGGGGTGGGCAATATTTGTTAAAAGCAAAATATGTGTCAAACCGTTTTAAAATAAAGTATTGTGGTGCTGTAGAGACATCCCGGCCTACAATTCGTATCCTACAGACTAAAGAAAAAAGATCCTCAAAATCACACTTCAATCATATATATATATTTTAATGAATTATTTATTTTGGCTTTCTTTTCAAGCTGATATCAATGCACAAAATGTCTCACAAATGTCATTATTAGAATCATAAGACCCAAATAGCATAACTTAATGAAACTCAAAGTCTAAATTCTGGGTCAAATTGTCAGACTTGAATACACTTATACAGGTATACACACTTACAGACACAAAATAGATTACAATGAAAGACTCACTCATGGGGGAAAAAAACACAAAACAAAGCAAAAACAAACAAAAAGAGGCCTTTGTGAATGACACAATTTATTTATTTATGCATTTGAGGTGTGAATTTCACAAGTACCATCAGCTTCTCAGCTAGACAGTCATGCTGTGTTATTACTCACGCCTACAATCTGTTGCACCATTAATCTGAGCTGTTATTGGCTCAAGGAAATGGCCTCCTTCCAGGTGTGTCACACAGAAACTAGCTCTGTCCTAGGTTTCCCTACTTTCTCTCTATAGCTACCTTGTTTCTGTGCTTGGCCCCACTTGTACTTAGCATGAAGAAACTGTCACAGAATGTCTCACCAGTGGACTTCAATACTCGGTAGAATGGGACTTTGAATATTCATTGTCAAATGGATTTTTTTCCTTTGGTATAGTCTATTTAGAATACACAAGTTGGTCAAGTGGAAGATTTTGCCGTCAGTAATTGGAATGTTTCTGCTCCAGTTAACCTTGCTTTATGTTTTGTCTAAACGGAGAATGGAGTTCTTTGGGAACAAACCACAGCAATCACGCAGAGAGCCTACAACATGCCAGGCACTTTTGGGATATTTCACACAGAACGTCTTCTCTGCAGAAAGATTAGGCTAGGAGGTTATCATGTTGCTTAACAGCTGAAGCAGAAGTGCCTCCTCAATCGTGGTTAAAGGTGTAAGCGGGATGATATGGGTCCTTTGGTTTTGGACACAGTGGAGGATTTGAGGATTATTCAGCAGTCCTTGTGGGAAGTAAGTCCAGCTGGTTTGGCCAGTTCCATCACACATGGCTGGTTGTAAAGCAGGTCTGGTCATTCTCTTTCTAACGCAGAGGTGGATGTGATCTGTTTTTGTCTCATTAAGAGCTAAGATGTTTTGACAGAAAATATATTGTTATTTTTCAGTGTTGTGTTTCTCAGTTTGATTGTATGGACCACAAGAGTAATCTGTGCATGTTACACTTGCAGTACAAATATTAGTGCTGCAACTAACAATTACCTTTGTTACTGATTAACCTAAATACAGCAAATGTTCACGGTTAAACCACAGAACAGAAAATGTTGCTTGATAAATTACTTAAATTATTCACCGATATGATTACTAGCAATACTCTAAAAATGTACCCCCTGACACATTCTTTCCCTCAGACTCTCAGTAATTACTTATCTGTGCTGTTTATTTTCTATCTTTACTACTTTATAACTCTGTTGCTTAGCGACCCTGGTGACTCATTTCCATATGCTGTTTTTCCGCAGTTGCACAAATTGCTCACTGACCTGCCCGATGACATGCTGGAGGACAGCAGAGACTCCTCCTCTCCAGAGCTAGAGTACTCTCCCTGCAGCAATAAAAACACTGGCAACAGGTAACACACATATTGCTGTTGACACTAGTAATCTCAGATTTGGAGAACTCTGGGTGTGGTTCAAAACAATCAGACATACCTGATTGCACTTGCATTTGTTACCCTCTCCACTCAGCCCAAAGTCCACATGGACTCAGCAATGGTCAGATCATCAAAGGCCAACTACTCATGAACAGGTAGGTTGTTAGTTTTTTTTCAGTGGTAGATTTTTGTCTTCTGAACTTCCGAAGAACAAATACAGCATCACTATCACTGTCAATGTCTCTCTGAAGAACTGTGAAGTTAGCTATGATCAACGCTCCCATGATGAGTACGCTTATGCGGATGGAGCTGTTCAGATCAATGGATATCATCCTCAAAGTCAACCTCTGCCTCACACCTGGAGCCAGGATGATCCTTTCACCCAAGGAGATTATGTATACACCAGCATAGGCGCAGAAAAATCTACAGAAACTTCTCTCACAGACGAGTATGAGTCCAAACCCTACCCCCAAGTCACTAATACTGCTGTTGTGTATAACGGAGAAGGAGAACACGTAGACATCCAAAACCATGGGGACCACAACAAGGGCAGAAATAATTTTCAAGTGAGTAGAGTTTTGTTTGGTCTACTTTGTCATTGCAGGTGTTTTTATATTATATCATACATGTGACATAAATGTATGTCACTGTTTATGAAATATTGTACATTTCCCTTTTAATACTTTGAAATAAACATCTTGATATCTGGCCATCCACGATTTTTTAGCATAGTGTACACCTTCTTTGTGTGTGTTTTAAGAAAAAGTTTATTTGTGTAACTTTGACTTGGTTTATTCTTGAGTTATTGAACAGAATACTATTTATATTTCTAACATACTGTGTTACTTGTGTTTTTTGATTTTTATAATTTAAAGTCTGGAGCATTGGACAGAGTGGATCAGCACAAGGTCGGCTACAATCCTCACCATCCTGCCCATCAGCCAAAGATGTTTAACTCACACACCGTCCAAGAAGAAGGTCAATTTGACCATCTACAAAGAGAATTCCTTGACTCGACACAACGTGAGTCTTATAGTCTTGATTTAGTACAGTGACATGTAAACCACTGTTTTAGTTGAAAAATGATCTCGTTTTCATAAATGTCAATTTAGGAATTTATCAAATTTATCCCAAGTGAAAAATCAGAAGTATTTTTTTGTTGTCACATTGCCATTGAGCAATCGATGAACTCTGAACTGCTCCACTTGTTCTGTGGACAGTAGTACATAACATTGGGCTGTTTTGACTGAGACAGGATGGGAAAGGGGAATTAATTAAAAATAATGAAATAATATATGACCATGTACCAGCCAGCCATAATAACTACCACCCTTTTGACAGTGTTATTTCTGATCAGTTTACCATCGAGGTTCATCAGCCTCCAGACAAAACAAATTTACCGGATCTCCTGCACAGTAAAGTGACCGGATTAAAAAATAAAAACAAACAACAATTATCTGACATTATGTCTAGTCTATTTTTGTTTCATAAAAAAATGTATTCAGCCCAACTGCATGTTATTTTAATTGCCATTAGAAAGTAGCTTTAATAGCCTTAATTAGACTCCTAAAGTGTTGTTATATAAAATAACCTTTCTCAAATGTCATTGCTGAGAAGTGAAAATACCTTCATTGATGTGTTGAATATACATGTTGTGCTGTGTTACAGAAACTGCTGATAGAGAGCAGCTTGCCCAGCTGCAGATTTTATACAAAGCTCAGCAGAGGCAAATCGAAGACTTGGAGCAAAAACTGGAGGATTCAAGGCGTAATATGAGATACACAGAGCATCAGTTTGCAATTGCCAAAGGTATGTTTCACAAACTGGGGCGTGGGAAATGTTTTTCACTTTATTGCAGTACATAGTCTATGTAAAGTAATTATAAAAAAGTGATTATACTTAGATATTTTAAGGTTTTGTTGCATGTTATGATTTATTGATCTCTCTTTAAACATTTAAGCCTTTGTAGAAATTAAACCAACCGCTTGAACTTAGAATTAGGCCTGCACGATTCAGGGAAAAATATGAATATTAATGATTTTTTTTTTAGCTTAGAATTGATATTACGATTCTCTGCCACAATTTTGGGATGGGATAATGGACAACAATTTAGACTTTAGGCAAGAGTGCAGAAAAAACACACCAAAATGTCCAAAAGAAAAAAACAAAACAAGTTTTGTGTTTCTACACGTTATCTAATAAGACATACATACAATAATTAGGCAAAACACATATAGGCTGTTGATCTACGTCATCACGTTACATCTGACCACCTCGTGTTTCATGTTCTAAGAAACCAATTCTCCACCTTTTAAACATGACTGAGTCTCTGAAATTATTGTAAGAGAAGGTGACTTTCACAAGCATGTTAAAGGCTCAAGCCTGGAATGACTACAAAATAAAAACCTGAGTAAATATTTCATATTTCATTAAAAATTGTGTGTGACAAATACTGTATATGTCAAAATCTAATCCTTGGCCAAGAGATACCCACCCCTACTGTAAACATAGAACTTCAATGAAGAGAAGGGAGAGCATTGCAGTACTTTAAAACCTATTTTATACAGTCTGTTTAAAACTCATAGAAGAACGTAGTAGCGTTTGTGATGAGGTCGGCTCGTACAATTAAATGAGAATCAGTCATAAAAAAGAAAAGGAAACTTGAAATAAAAAAAAAAAATGTTAGTTTAAAAAATGAAAGTTATTTAAAAATTAAATCGTGATCAGGGTGAATCAAGATTGCGATTTCATAACTATCAGTCATGCAGGCCTACTTTGAATGAATAAATAACTTCAGGCGGCCTTGATGTCTTATGAGGAAGGATAGTTTTTCCTCTATGTCTGACCATTGTGTTTGACACTTATACTTTCCAAATGTTTTGTTTTTGTTGATACAATATTAAAAGCTAAAGAGCTGGCTATCTGTCATTCTATAGCATTAACTGAGATTGATTGAAGGCAATAAAATAGGATACGTCTTTACTTGTATATATGCCCCCTTATGGCTTTCCAGAGGGCTTGCACAATCTACAATAACACTGGGTCCTAAACTGGTCTCGTGTCACCTAATCTGTTGCTGGATAGGCTGCTTGTGGTATTAATAATATAATCTTTTTTTTCTATCAACAATAGATGAAAAGGAGGGCCTAGCAGTAAGCCTAAAGGAATCAAGTCAATTGGTTGAAGAGGCCAAGGAGAGAGAGCTTCAAATGCTAAACAAAGTGAAGGCAATGGAGCAGCAAGTACAAGCTCTTACTGCAAGGGATCATGAGGTAAGTTCTGCACTGACACATACCACTGTTTACCTCCTTCTTATCTTCTTAGCTGTTAAATTGTCAATACAAGACATGCTACAATACATCAGGTTATATGTAATTAAGGAAGAGACTTATAGAGTAGTTGTATTGTGTTTGCAGAACATGAAGAAGCAGAAGTTGGCAGAGGCTGCAGTGGACAGCATGAAGCAGCAGATGTTGGAGCTTTGTCGCTCTGACACTCTGTCCAAAACGCGGCAGCAGCATGACCGAGACCTTACCGTCATGAAGGAGCAGCATGAGGCTGCACTGTTGTCACTAGAGCAGAAGCTAGACTCTACCTCCGAGGCTCTAAACAGACAGGTCTGTAGTGTAACTGTCAGGAGATATAGTTGACTCCAAATCACCTGCAAACATAGTAAACTCCTGTGTTGTTGTTTTTTTGAATAGAATAGAATGCCTTTATTGTAATTATACACAAGTGCAGTACCTGTGCAATGAGATTGAAGCAACCCCTTTACAGTGTTGACACGAAATATAAAAATACAAAATATAAGGAAATAAAATATAAAGTGTAGGTAGGTAGTGCAGAGTGGAGTCCCAAGAGCAAATATAAAAATATAAAGTAAATATTTGTTGCTTACAGGTTGATGTTGGTCAGATGTTACGGGAGCAGGTTAAACAGCTGGAACGCCAGAGAGAAGAAGAGCAACTGGAGAGAGCCCGAGTTGTCAACACCCTCAGTCAGCGTCTTGAGGAGAGTCAACAACAATGTGCCAAGCTGCTGCAGACAAGTGAGTTAACGTAGATGGCAACCACTTTTTTGTCTTTAACATACTTGCTAAAAACTCTGTTCAGAAGAAATCACAGAACATTAATGAGTAACTTCTATGCATGTGTTTTTATTTAAGCTATTCCAAATCATTGTTTCTTCTCTTTTGCGGTTCTATTTTCTTCAGGTTCAGTGCAGGAAATGAGTCAGATACAAATCAAACTACAACAGGCTCAATCAGCCAAGGCACTAAGTGAAAACATGAACAAAGTCTTACAGGTTTGCTCTCTGATTTTCCTGCCCCAGAATTGAACCACTCTCAAAACCAACAGTTTAAAAAAAAATACGTGCTTAAACTTGGTTGATTTAACTTTTCACCTTTTTTATTTTTATCCTAAAGGAGGATCTGGCCGAGTTGAAGGAACAGATAACTCTGTATGAATCTGCTGTGAAACACGGTGTAATTGCATTCGAACAGGACAGTGACTGGGAGAACCAGCTGTCTGAATCCTGTGTGGATTTAGGATTAAAGAAAACAAACAGGAAAAATGGCTTGCTTCACAGGTACACCAGAATTAGATATTATTATTATTATTATTATTATATATTTTATCTTGACACTGTGTCCTTTTTCTTCATGTCATGGGTGCTAGTAAATAATGTGAAACTTTGTTAACTCGCAATGTTTCTACTTCATTTCCACCACTCCCATCAATTGCTCGGACAAGTTTACTCCTCGACTCAGCGGGCCCGGGTTCGACTCCAACCTGCGGCTCTTTGCTGCATGTCATTCCCCCTCTATCTCCCCTTTCATGTCTTCAGCTGTCCAGTCAAATAAAGACCTAAAAATTCCCCCCCAAAAAAATCTAACTTTCCCTACTGTTTGGTCAGTGCTGCCCTGGCTCACCTGTCGGACTCCAAGCTGCCCAAAGATGAAGCTTTGCGGCTGTTGCGAGTGGAGATGCAGCGCTGCCTGGGTAGTCTGAAGGGGAAGCGTCAGAAAATCAGTCAGCTGCAGGAGGAGCTCCAGCTCTGTCAGGGTCGAGTGACCAAGCTGCAGACCCAGTTAGAAGAAGCCAAGCTCTGCTCTTCGGTGAGAACTACCTTCTACTGTCTATGACCAGACCCAAGCTTTGATTTTGCATTGCTGAGCAAAGTATTTACAACTGTACTGTCTGATAGCTATTATTCAGATTGAGGGAGACTGGCCAATTTGATTACTTGCTGGTAAAAAAAAGGACAAGTATGCAATTGGTTAAGGTAAGGTGACACAACTAACAAAACATTGACCCTAAAAGGATTAAAATATAATATTCAGTCATGTTTCCTACCAAAACTATCCAGTTGTGTTGGCATAAAAATGAAATGGATGATCCAAATTTCTCATAAACAAAATGGCACAAACATAAGACTGAGAGAATAAATGGCTTTAATGCAACGCTGATCATAAAAGAATTGCATCTGTGTTCACAGGTCCGAGAGACCAATCAGATGAAACATCCAGACGTAACTGGAGAGTCTCAGAAAGAGTTCACGAGACTACAGGAAGACCAACGACACTTGCAGGAACAAGTGGAGGTTGGTTGAAGTTTCATCAAGTCAGTTATTTGTTTTGTTTTTAGACTATTTCATGAAAGACTAGTGATACTCTATCCAAACTCTAGCTGTTAGAAAAAAAGAATAAGGAGCTGAAACAGAGTGAGGAGAAGGTGAGGTCTGCCAACTTGGAGCTTTGCACCAAGATGAGGCAGATGATCCAGGAACTGGATCAAGAGAAGCAGGAGGCTGCTGAGAGGTAAGGCACAGAGGAGCAAAATATCATGTGTTTTTTACCAAAAACAATCATTAAGAGGGTATTATACGGTGTGTGTGTGTGTGTTATGTATATAACAGTGGTGGGAAAAAGTGTTTGCCCCCTTCCTCATTTCCTGTTTTGCATGTTTGTCACACTTAAGTGTGTCGGAACATCAAACACATTTAAACAATAGTCAAGGACAACACAAGTAAACACAAATGCAATTGTAAAGAAGGTGTTTATTATAAAGGTGAAAAAAAATCCAAACCATCATGGCCTGTGTGAAAAAGTGATTGCCCCCTAACCTAATACTGGTTGGGCCACCTTAGCAGCAACAACTGCAACCAAGCGTTTGCGAAACGTGCAATGAGGCTTTTACAGGTCCTGGAGGAATTTTGGCCACTCATCTTTGCAGAATTGTCCTAATTCAGTTACATTAGAGGGTTTTCGAGCATGAACGGCCTTTAAGGTCATACCACAACATCTCAATAGGATTCAGGTCAGGACTCTGGCTAGGCCACTCCAAAGTCTTCATTTTGTTTTTCTTCAGCATTCGGTGGTGGACTTGCTGGTGTGTTTAGGATCATTGTCTGCTGCAGAACCCAAGTTCGTTTCAGCTTGAGCACACGAACAGATGGTCGGACATTCTCCTCAGGATCTCTGGTAGACAGCATAATTCATAGTTCCTTTTATCACGGCAAGTCTTCAGGTCCTGAAGCAGCAAAACAGCCCCAACCATACAACTCACCACACATATTTTATGTTGGTATAATGTTCTTTTTATGAAATGCAGTGTTCCTTCTACGCCCGATATCTTGGACACACACCTTCCAAAGACTTCCACTTTGTTCTCATCGGTCACAGAATGTTGTCCCAAAAGTCTTGGGGTCATCAAGATGTGTTGTGGAAAAATGAACAGCTTTATGTTCTTTTTCACCAGCAGTGGTTTTCTCCTTGGAACTTGCTGCAGGCCATTTTTGCCCAGTCTTTTCCTGATGGTGGAGGCATGAACGCTGACCTTAACTGAGGCAAGTGAGGCTGCAGTTCTTTGGACGTTGTTGTGGGGTCTTTTGTGACCTTTGGAGAGTCGTTGCTGCGCTCTTGGGGTAATTTTGGGCGGCGGCCACTCCTGGGAAGGTTCACCACTGTTCCATGTCTTCGCCATTTGGGATAATGGTCTCACTGTGGGGTCGCTGGATTCCCAAAGCTTTGGAAATGGCTTATAACCTTTCCAGACTGATAGATCTCAATTACTTTCTTTTCAATTGTTCCTGAATTTCTTTGGGTCTCGGCATGATGTGTAGCTTTTAAGGATCTTCTGGTGGACCTTACTGTGTCAAGCAGCTCCTATTTAAGTGATGCCTTGATGTGAACAGGGTGGCAATAATCAGGCCTGGGTGTGGCTAGAGAAATTGAACTTAGGTGTGGACAACACAGTTATAGTAGTTTTAACAAGGGGGCAATCACTTTTTCACACAGGGCCATGATGGGTTGGATTTTTTTTACCTTTAATAAAAACACCTTCATTTACACATTGCTTTTGTGTTTATTGGGTTGTCCTTGACTATTGTTTAAATTGGTTTGATGTTCCGAAAACAGTGTGACAAAATGCAAAGGAACAGGAATGAGGAAGGGGCAAACAC
Organism: Etheostoma spectabile; assembly: GCF_008692095.1. Lineage (NCBI taxonomy): Eukaryota > Metazoa > Chordata > Actinopteri > Perciformes > Percidae > Etheostoma > Etheostoma spectabile. The sequence goes on from NC_045740.1 coordinate 5,805,689, forward strand.
TTTTCACACCACTGTGTGTTTGTTGTTTTTTGTTTGTTATATATATAATATATATATATATATTATATATATATATATATATATATATATATATATATATATATATATATATATAATATATATATATATATATATATATATAAACTTTTTTTCTTTATGGAGATCTGAGAGGATTCATCAGCAGTATAGGGACGATGTGGTGGACCGGGTCAGAACCGAGATCATGCTGGAATACGATGCTCAGGTTGAACAGCTGACTGCACAGCACCAGCAGCAGGTCCAACAGTTACAGTGAGTCCTCTGCACCTGTCACTGAACATTGCTGTTCTCTGGAAACCATTGCAGCTCATTTACAGTACTTACTACTTCTTCACAGGACCCAGTTGTCTGAGGCTAATGATAAGATGTTGGCCGTTCAAGAGTGTTACGTATCTATCTGCAAGGAGAAGGACATGCTTGAGAAGGAGCAGACTTTGAGCAGAGTAAATGAGGTATAGAAGATCTTTAAATATGTTTACAATATCAGAGTCGGACATGGTTTTTGTGCTAATAAAAAGGGAGAAATTAAAGATCAAATTACACTTTTGTAGGGACAATGGAGCTTTACTATTTATATTTGACTCTATGGCTACATGCTGTATTTGACAAATCTTAATTTTTGTGAGTGATTAAATGTCCTGTGTCCAACATAGATGGCCTGTGGACTAAGAAGGATTTATGATTTTGTTCTCATTCCCAGCAAAAAATGAAAGAAGAGAGTGATACAGCTGTGGAGAAGCTGAGGGCTGAGCTTGAGGCTCAGCATCAGGCCTCAATAAACCAGATCAAAGCTCTCTGGTCCAAAGAAAAGGAGACTGAGATCCAGCACCAGGTGAATTCTCATGTAGCCTTGGCCAAGGCTGCTTGGAAAGAGGAACTACAAAAGGTATCATTTCCCATAGTAAATGTCCAGCTCTTCCAACTCCCTAAGGTGAATTTACGTTAGATGGTGACCTGAAAGTTTTTACTGCTTCTGTGTAGATGAAGAAGACCTGGGTCCAGAGGCTGGAGGAGGCCAGGAGAGAGAAACACAGAGAGACTGCTGAGGCAACCTGTCAGACAGATGAGATTGAGGCCGGCAGCGTGACAATTACTGTTGAAGAATTTGACTCCAGGCTCAGTGCCCAGAAACAGCAGCTGCAACTGGAGGCTGACAAAGTAAAACGCAAAGCTGTGGAGGAAGCCAGGAAGCAAGCCCAGAGAGAGCTGCACGAGAAACATCTGGAGGACATGGCCAAACAGGTCAGTGTTCTATTTTTATATAATACTTCTGCTAGTTAGCCAAAGTGATTTACTGTACATTTTGTACGAGTGGCACCAATCAATTCAATGCCAATAGAATTGCCATTGCTGTGTTATTCACACACGGTTTAGATGTTTGTTTTTTTCTCCTAGGGCTGCACGATTAATCGAATTTTGATCACGATTTGGGCTTCCCACAATCAAATTTGCGTAATCGATCGATATTTTAAATGCGTCATTCCGTTCATTGAACGTTTCGAGTGTTTTTTACAAAGCCAATTTACCGCTCCGTAAACCACTGTCTGATCTTGTTCCAGTCAGAGTTGTTCTGTGCACCGTGCACCTTTAGTTTCTAGATGTAGACAGTCACAGAGGACAGATAGCAGTCATACGTCGGTCACAAGGTTTACCAGTTTACCAGTAAACGCAACATTTTTCCTGTCTGTGTTGTTTTTCAGACAACAGCAGTGACCAGTTCTAGTCGGTGCTAGTTAGTGTCTATTGGCTCACAGGGCTAACATTTTTTCTCTAGGTCGCACCGGTGCACCTAATGTCCTTGCATCTTCTGCTTCTCCACAAATGCAGCAATGTTGTTTATATCTATATGGTTTAATTTTGCGTTACATGACCCATTTCTTCTGTAAAGCCGTGCCTGTGTTTGGATTTCTCCTCTTACTCTCCGCGCAGCCCCGCCCCCATCCAGTCACACACGGCTTCCAGCAACAGAGACAGAGCGGCGACAGCGCAGGTGTCACGCTTCTGACATTTGTCCACAGTTTTAATTATTATTAACACAGCTGTATATTGTAAACCAGAAGAGGCAAACCTGTTTTTGTACCAGCGTTTTGTTTGGTAACTCTGCTGTTGCACAAAAGTTATTGAATGCAACGAACTTCAGTTTGTAGAATAATAGCGTGTGAGACGGAGCCTGCTGGACCCATTCATAATGAGTCAGCCGTCACTCTGAGTACGTCCATTGCACTCCCCCTCTCTCCCTAACTCTTTTAATCAGTTATTGTTGATAACAAGTGAAGGAGCTTTCACTGAGATACATTTTTTGTTTTTATTTATATATTCTAGGCTATTTATTTCAGATAATTTTCATTTACACTTGTTGCAGCTGTTTGTATGTACAACATACAACTTCATCATAAGAGGAATGTAGCACAATATGGATGTTTTTTTTTTGTTTGTTTTTTTGTTTCAGGTTGAAGGTGCCGTTACCAGGGCCTATAATTGCTGGATTGAGGATTTGACTTCATTACCAGAATACAAAGCCTCTCTCCAAACAGAGAGGGAGAAATGGGAAGAACTACAAGAAAAATGCACAGAACAACAGGTATGACAGGGCTTTATCTTTGTGAGTTAAAAAGTGTCACTGCTGTCAACTGGCTTTTTTTTCTGATCATGTGTGTTCCTTAATTTAAATGTACCAGGTATCCCAGGCCCTGAGGGAGGCAGAGGAGCAGTGGCATAGGACGCACAGGAATCGTTTGGAGGAACAGAGCTCCGGAACGCAGAGGGTGGAGGAGCTCCAAGAGGAGGTGGCAGCTCTCCAGAGTCAGCTGGAGCAAGGCAGGAGAGAGCACGCTGCCTTGCTGAAGGCTGAGCTGGCTGGAGCTAGAGCAGCCTGGAATCGAGACAAACAACAGGAGATCTCTGTCATCCAGGTCCGCAGCGAGCAGGCGTACCAAAACAAGCTGCAAGAGCAGCGCAAAAAGCAGGAGCAGGCTTTGCAGCAGGCCAGAGAGGATGCTGGTCTCCATAAGAAGGAGCTGCTCCTGCAGATGGAGGCCAAGTTACAGCAGACTCTGACGGCCCGAGAGGAGGAGTGGAGATGTCAGCACGCAGAGATGGAGCTGTCCCAGAGAAAGCAGATGAGAGATGAATTACTAGCAGAGCTACAGACTCATCTGGCAGAGGTCCAGGTACAACTTCTCAGGGATCCCAAAACAAATCAGCAGGGCACTGAAGACACCAGGAGGATCAACGGGGCCACGCCAGAGGGCACAATAACACACATAATTCAAACATCCTGCAAAGACATAGTCAACAGAGCAGTATCTCAAGCCAAGAAGGAATGGGAGAGGGTGAGTTTTTATTTGATTATCTACTATCTAAAGATAAACTAAGTTATTTTATCTGTTAACGATTTTGGAGGACTTACTCTGCTCAATGATTTAAAGGTTGTTGTAACGCAATAAGTACTTAACAACTTAGTCGAAAACAAAATTGGGTACGAACACTTTAAACCCCAGATGGATACAATTGCAGGACAAAGGAAAAGGAGAACACACTGGAACATGCAAGTTCCCAAGTATTTATTAATACAATGTTTGAACCTACAAGGTCTTTGTCCAGTTGAAAGTCAAAACATGGCATTGATAAAAACTCGGGATCTTGCATATATCAGTGCGCAAACAGCCTGATTTTTTCCTTTTTTATGTGGTGGCTTGTGGCTCGGAGGTAGAGTGGTCGCCTCTTAACCACAAGGCGGTTCAATCTCAGGCTCCTCCGGCCACATGTCACACATGTCAAAGTGTCGCAGACCAAGACACTGAGCCCTAAGTTCCTCCTTGCCTGCTGTATCTAGAGATGCCCTCTGCTCCTAATACTTAAAATTGGCTAAATGCAGTATTACAATTTCAGTACAGTGTGTACGTGACAATAAAGAAATAGTATTTTTTTACCGCGACAAGTCCTGCTATATTTAAATGCTGTAGCATTTAATTAATGGGCTGTTTTTAGTATGTTTTGTCTTTCATGTGGTACAATGCTTGAATTGCTTTTCCATTTATGCCCCCACAGTTAAGTGAGGAAAGATTGAGCCGTGTGTTAAAAGAAACACAGGAGCAGCATGAAAGAGAAATTGACAAAATTCAAAGTATGTAATGCACTCTTATCTTCAATAAGCAAGACATAAGACATGGCGTCATTTGATTAGACTACAGTGTAGTGCCCATTAAGAAGTTTACACGACAATATTGTCCACTGTTTCCAGGCTCTTTGTCGAAGAAGAAGGAGCAGGCTTGCTGCAGGAAGGAGTGTGCTGAGGCTTTAGGTAAACTGCAGAAGAAGAACCAGGAGCTCCACAGACACTTGGAGAAAGCCTGTCGTCAACTCCAGCACAGTGTTCGTGAGCACAAGACTGCCTTGCAACATCTGAAAGGTATTAAATGCATTGAAAATGTTTCTTTTAAAGGGCATTTAAATAGATTTAATCAACATGCAATGTGTCTGTGTATTGTAGATGAGCATGAAAGCAGCTTACAAAAGGCAAAGGAGGGACATCTGCAGCAGCTGGAGGAGGTGAAGAGAACCAAAGAATCTTCAGGGTTTGTTGTTTTTAGTATTTATCTGTAGTTTAAAGTTCAACAATATAATGTTGTTTCCCTGACTCTGTTTATTGTTACATGCCACGTAAGTCAAAAGTTAATCAAAGGTATACTTTATGTCAAATGCCCTCCCTTCTCTGTGTCAAAAGATTTTTCTTAAGCATCTTGCATTTGGGAAGATGTTTAGATTTTCTATCCAATAAAATGTTATAGATTTTTGGGACAACAAACTCTTCACATTACAGTAAATATGCCAGTCTACTGTCATCATTATGACAGGCAGGATGTTTTATTACTTTCAGTAATATTAAAATCTGTAATATTCAAATCAAGTCCTTTTAGTCATTATGTCAGCCCCAAAATCATGATTAATTCAAAAACCATATCAAAAATGCATTTGATGGTTATCACTCTATACTTTTACTTACAACATATAGTAATTGTTAAATAAATATTCAGTGTCTTAAGGCACCATATGGTTTTATTTGTATATAAACCTCAAACTGTAAGATTCTGACTAATTAGTGAACAAGGATGAAAAAGCTGAAAGAATTAAGGACTCTTCAATATACAAAATATTTAAATGGTTCATTTGTAGACTATGTATAGAAAGGGAAAATATCATTGGGAACTTTAATGTTTAAAAATGTAATAATAAATTCCCTTAGCTACACTCTTTGTTTTGGGTGCAAAACAAAATGGATACTTTAAAATAGCCGATAATACACAAAGGTTAAGTTTGCACTCACTATTATGAGGGGTATAAGTGCCCTAGAGCTAAGTTAGTAACAAGAATTTCTGGGACATGGATGCACACAGATGCAAAGAGAGGAGAAGCTCAGTGTGGCAAAGGCAGTCTAACAGCATAATCTATGTAAGAGACAGGTTAAAGAGAGAAGCCGGGTCGGGCTAGAACTCTCCCCTGCCGGATCGTGTCGTACTGGCCTTCCTCCCTCTACTTTGATTATATCACTGATTTATGTGGTAGATTAATCTGATGACTATGAAGAGAAGCAGAGAAGGGGTGCTTCGTCTGCAGACATGCACCCTCCCCCACCGGTCTGGCTGAACACTGCAACTCCTCACTCCCTAAATATAAGCTTTCTCGAAAAGGAGAGTTTGAAGTTTACTTTTAAATGTGGTGACTGTGTCTGTTTCTTGAACCCAGACCGGGAGCTTGTTCCACAGGGGAGGAGCTTGATAGCTGAAGGCTCTGGCTCCCATTCCCATAATGAAAAATAAATTTCAATGAGGGCAACAAATGAATTGTTCTTACTTACAGGAGTTCTAATCACCAACAAAGTGCTCATCAAGGCCTCGAGGAGATGAAGCAGCAATACTTGATGACTGTAGAAAAGATCAGAGGTTGGTAATGGTGCTGACTTTTTAATATACAGGTGTGGATTTAAAATATTCTGTATTCTAGGACACCATAATTCATTGTTACACGGTGGACAATGCAGACGAAGCTAGACACTATGATGTCCTGTACCATACTATGTGTTATGTACTCACTTGTGAATCTGATGCCAGTTTTCATGATTATATACATCTGCATTAAACCTCACCATGTCATTTTCCAGTATATGTACCTAGTGAAAAGCATAGGTCATAATTGTGTTTTTTATGGCAGGAGACATGCTGCGTTACCTCAAGGAAAGTCGGGAGCGAGCGGCAGAGATGATCTGCATGGAGGTGCAGAGGGAGAGGCAGGACACTGCCAGAAAGATGCGGCACTATTATCTGACCTGTCTGCAGGAGTTACTGGAGGACGGAGGAAAGACTTCAGGGCAAGAGGCCATAATTGTCCTAAATTTGTTTGCTTGCTTCATCATGGCTCTTCAGGCTAATTGTATTGATTGTCCTGTCTTTTGCAGGGCTGAAAAGAAAATAATGAATGCTGCAAGCAAGCTGGCAGCCATGGCTAAAGTGCTGGAGACACCTTTCAAAAGTAAATCTGGAAAGAACTACAGTTTACAAAGTGAGTCCTGTTGTGCAAAACTGTTTTACTGTAGAGGTTTCTTTTTGGTTTGTTTCAAAATATCAGTGTGGCGTGAATCTGTGTTTTGTATTGACAGGCTGTTTGACGGCTGTGTCCACAGGTAGAAATGCAGGTTTCAGGATGAACCCGCCAACACTAACTGAGCTTCCTGACATAAGGCCAGAGGAGAGATCCCACAGGGAAAAGACTTCTGCTGATTCAGAGCAGAAACAAGCTGCTTCACCGATGACTAAACCTTTGCGTCACCAGGACATTTCTGCATCTGGGAAGGAGGCCTCAGAAGATGCAGTGCTGAAGCCCCAAACTAATGCTCATACTCACCTCCGCTCTTACACATCTTCTCAACAGATGGCTTTTCCATCCCAGGTGGATTTAGTTAACGTGTCTGTGAGAAGTAAAAGCAGGGAGCTGTACCTGCAGGGGGTTGACTCCAGCAACGCAGACAACTGCCTCGACTCAGAGCAGCAAAGTAAACCGTTCCTCATCCAGGAGGCTCCTGTCAGAGACGAGAGAAGGACCAACTGGAGCATGAGCAGTAGTGACTCGGACACAGGCTTCCAGGTTTCAGTACTCTCGTACTCGGGGAGGAAACTAGAGCCAGTGAAGCCCTTTTCTGTCTCTGCTGCAACAGCCAATGACTCAGGAGAGTTTGGTGGCCTCACCCCAGATGTTTCTGACCTGACTGTCTATAATGAAATTGCCAAAAAGACACCTCACATCCAGACTTTAAACTTTCAGCATGCAAAGAGAAGTACACACAGAGAGCCCACCCCAGGCTCTGAAGCTGAGAAGCAGCATGGCGTTTGTTCCAGGCCTCTGTTCTCTGAGTTGAGACAGCGCCAGCAGGACAGCGGCTTCGACAGTCCATTCTACCAACATAAATGACAAAGGGAAGGGCAGGTATGATGGGAAGTAGGGAGATGAGCTTGAAAATGTCAGTTATCTTACCATATAGTGCCTTTTAAATACAGTGTATAAAGTTTACATGATGTAGAACCTTTGCCTTCAAGGCAGCTTTCAGTGTGTGTTGCATTAACATTGTTAAAGGAATAATTTGACATATTGGGAAATGCATTTGCTTAATTGCCGAGTTGGATGAGAAGATTGATACCACGCTACAGCCAGTAGCCGGTTAGCTTAGCTTAGTTTAGTTTGGCATAATAACTGAATATGGGGAACCAACTAGCCTGGCTCTGTCAAACGGTAACAAAAAGCCACCTCCCAGCAGCGCTAAAGAGTATTTTTGTCACTTGGAGGTTGCCAGGCAACCCACAGACTCAAATGAGTCACTGATCCCAGCCATAATATGCTAGCAAACAAGATTTGTTTGTTTACATTTGGTTTAATCTTTTAATTCAATAGTAAACAAACAAGATTCAATTTGTTAATGACTGAACTATAGAGGTGCTGGGAGGGGGATTTTGTTACCTTTGGACAGCGCCAGGCCAATTAATTCTATTGCTTTAATTTGTGGTGTTTTCCAGTGTAAAAGGTTCCATTTTGTAACTGTCTTTTGTGGTCTAGATTTTGTCTGAGGCCATTAGTTTTTGCCTTTTATACGTAACTTTTAAACATTTCCATCTATAGCTTTAAAAATGCAGCTGCATGTCTTAGTTCTAAATCTAAAAAAAAAAAGGTTTACTTCAGTATTAAGTAAGTAAACAGCTGTACTGCTTTTCAGCAAAGTGCATTGACTTTGATGTGTTTGTGTTGAAGTGAGTTATAGAGAGATTTCACTTCAAACTAAAATCTTTCTTTTATACATGAATACCTTGGTGTCGGCTCATGAAAACTAATGTCTAAGAATGTTCAGGTTTTTCTTCTGCATCTGTGCGCTTGCTTGGAAGTGATTCTTACATGACAAATAAGTGCACCCATTAGGAAATGTTTATAGGTCAAAAGTCGTAGCTCTGCCCACACTGTTGAACTTGTGAGTTCATTGGCCGACACTGCAACTCACTGTGCCCTGACCTGTACCTACCTACCTACCAACCTACCACAGAATCCTAGATCAAGTACAGCTTTATAAGCTCATGTCACTCTTCGTTTTGTTTTCTCTGTCGGATTTAGATTCTTGTGTGTGTTTGTGTTTTTTATATTTTAAAATATTTTATATCACGTTAATGAGATATGCTGTGCATAGATTGTGTTTTTTTATATATTGATTAAAATCATTTTAATAAATCTTTAGCTCATTTCAAGCAAATAAGAGAAAATCCTTCATTTGTTGCGAGAGCGGAACCTCTTCAGATAATCCTGTTTATAAAAAACAAATCCATTTTGGTGAAATCTAATGATACAAAGTCAATACAATACTTTGAACTACAATTTAGTATACACCGTACGTAGTTTCATTTTCAGGCATGTCATTGGCGAATCAAGACCAAATGTAATGTTGCAGCAGTTAAAGTACACCAGCTGCAGGTAATCAATTACCGGGCTGATTTGTTAATATGTTACTTTATAACTAGTGTTTTAAACACTTTCCGACCCTTGATATATGAGGAACTCGACACGCTGGTGATTCAGGTTTTACGCAGATAAACATGATTGTCTGCATGGTGATTGCAGCTGTGGGGTTTCTCGCCTTTCTATACAGCCATCCGCACTTTTTCCAGGATGTCCAATACGTTTGGGGTAAAATTCAAGTGAGGAGCCGTGTCTTAAAATACAAGCAGACTAATTACACCATCCTGGACCGCTTTTTAGAAGCGGTGAAAGCGCAGCCACACAAGCCGTTCATCCTTTTTAAGGATGAGACTTTTACCTACCAGGATGCGGATGAGCTCAGTAACAAAGCTGCACGAGTTTTCCTGCACAATGACTTGTTGAAGGAGACACGGTTGCGCTGTTCCTCAGAAATGAGCCAATGTTTCTGTGGTTGTGGTTAGGTTTGCTAAAGATCGGATGTAATGCTGCTTTTCTCAACTACAACATCCGATCCAAGTCCTTGTTCCACTGCTTCAGCTGCAGCGGAGCCAAGACTCTGGTCGCAGCTGAAGGTTAGGATGCACGCACTATTCTGCTTTCTCCAGTGGTGAAAGAACTCTTGACATATTATTCCAGTTGAAAAACGGTTTTATCAGCAAACTCAAAGTATAGCTAAACACGACCCGTTTATAAAACTGTGATGGATATGCTGTAGATACTTAACATATATATTTGCTAAAATTATCTTTACAAGTTAATGGATCAGTAACAATAATTCAGGATTGATCAATGGGGCCATTTTGCATAATGTGTGCTTTTGCTTTTGATACTTTATCGGAAGCTTCCTGATATATTACTAATCCTTTTTTAATGTAGGAACTTGTTATTTAGTAAACTTTGTTTATTTATTTAGAATTTTAAATTTAGTAAAATAACATCTTCCACCATTGCATATGCTAATCGTTGGAACATTTAAGCAGAATTTTTGAATTAAAACAGGTTGAGTTTATTTAAGATACTTTATGTACTGTTGGTGGTTTAATCAATAACAATACTTACTGCTTTAATAAAAACATAAAACAGCAAATTGTTGAAGCTCTGAAGTAAACTTTATTTCAGGAAAAGGAAAAAACATAAATGGCTTTCAATATGTCATGACTTAACTACTGAACAGTATACCAAGTAGCTCCAACTAGCTCCACCTCAACCAGCTGCAACATTGAAATGTTACTTGCGCATTGATATATCGGTATCAACAGTTTATCTTGAGTAAAAGAAGGTGAAATGTACTAAACAAAACTTTTGAATGTAACTTTTTATGTGGGTAATATTTTTTTACATTCTTATATTGGTACATGGTTTTATTTCCAGAGTTACACGATGCTGTAGAGGAGATTCTGCCCAGTCTGCTGGAGCAACAGGTCACTGTTTTCATCCTGGCTGACAGATGCGGAACTGCAAATATGAAAAGCTTCAAAGACAAAATGAGCAAGGCCTCCTCTGAGCCTCTGTCCAAAGATTTAAGGTCACGTTTAACGTTACTGAGTCCTGGAGCCTATATATATACATCAGGGACAACAGGTAAGCTACTGTAGGTGTTAAGTGTGCAGGATTGAACCGTAAAAGAAACTGTGCCTACTCTACATGTGCATACCTCTGGCTTCTCTTTAACAGGTCTTCCTAAAGCAGCAGTAGTCTCTCATGTCAAACTGTGGACCCTAGCTTGCAGTGTAGCTAGGATTGGAGTGACCTCCGAAGATGTGCTTTTTATTAGTCTCCCTCTCTATCACACCACGGGTTTCCTCGGATTCCTTTCGGTCATTGAGAGGGGTATGCACTTATATTATTCATTTGATAAATTGTGATGGAACATTTTTAACAGGATTTTTGACTCGGAATAAGGGTGTTATTTCTTATTGTCAGGATATCTAATGAAAAGACCATAACAAAAAATGCATTCGTCAGTCTCACAATACATTCCAGCTTCCCTGCCTTGTGTGTGGCATTCAGGCCCAAGGCCATTCATTTCTACAGAAGACCTATATCTGTTAAAAAAAAAAAAAAATAGGCTAAGTAATTTCCGTAAACAGCTGGACACTGGTCTGTAGTCCTTCAACCAACCAGACCAACTCTTCAGGGGCCGCCTTGTTGAATGTAAACAAGAAGCTGCTTCGTTGCTTCTCTACTGTCATCGTATTAAACCCACCAAGAGGGCGCAAGGTGGATAAGCCAGTTTGTGATTGGTCCACGAAAAATTGTAACTGAAGCAGGACAGATAAATGTACAGGTTTCCAGCTTGAGCTGCATGGCAAAATCAAATTGCTGGCAGATTGGTCTGGGTTTACCCAGTCTAGGACACTGTATTTGTTGGCAAACAACACTCAGGTGGTAGTAAATGATGTATTTGTTGTATTTTCAGCTGCAGATCAATTCACATTTAGTGCATTGATTTCCAACTGGGGCTAGCTTGGCTATTGAAACAAAATGGAGGCTTTGCACCCGAACAAATAAACCACCAGCAATTACAGGCTGATTGCAACAGGACCCACCTACCTCTGTATAGTCTGTCATGGATAAAGGATTGAAACATGCAGCTTCAATTGCAAATTTACCAAAATACCAAACAGTCTATGCTTAAAGTCCATGCGTAAACATTGGCATATCCAGGAGTCACTTTTGTACAGTTGATAGTGTTGAATAACATCCAGTAAAAAATCTGTTCAAAATTGTGTCATGAGGGGAGTTAATGAAGTGAAAAAAGGGGTACTTAGCTCAGACTGTGGGGGTATATCAGACAAAAAGGTCAGGAGCTCTAGGGATTATACATAGCATAGCGAGTAAAAAATAACTAATGTCCATGACTTTTCATTGTTAGGAAGTGTAACAGTGATTGGGTTTTTCCTATTTTGCAGAAAACAATGGAGGTCTATAGCAAAGAGGAATAAGCCATATCAGACTTTGGCTACACAGATCATATTTATTAGTTGGATTATTTAATTGCTTAATTTGGTCTTTTCAAAGATTTGTTGACAAAAAGAAAAATGTTGCACATTGACTTATGTTTTAAGATTATTTGTCATCTTGTTGCTGTTTAGGTAGCACATTGGCTTTGAGGAGTAAATTTTCTGCATCTCAGTTCTGGAACGACTGCAGAAAATATAACGTCACGGTCATATTGTTTATAGGTGAAATGATGCGTTACCTCTGCAACACACCACAAGTATGTATGTCACAGCACTTACTCTGTTGGCACTATCCCATTAAAAGGTCACCATGAATAAAAAAACAATGAAAGGTCTCAATTCTTTCCCAACAGAAACCTAATGATCGTAGCCACAAAGTGAGACTTGCGGTAGGCAGCGGGGTAAGAGCCAATGTTTGGAGGTGCTTCATAAGCAGGTTTGGAAACATTCACATCAAAGAGTTTTATGGAGCAACTGAAGGAAATTGTTCTCTGCTGAATTACACCGGCAAGATTGGAGCTATTGGCCGAGACACCTTCCTCAACAAAGTAAAAGTCCATTTTTAATTCCACACGATGAAGTAAAAGCTATTACTTAGCAATGTTTCGGCTTTATTTTTTATTTTTTTTATCTTGCAGTGGTTTTTTCCATATGCTTTAATTAAATTCAACGTAGAAAAAGGAACACCTTTGAGGGATTCTTCTGGTCTCTGCATCGAGGCCCCCAAAGGTTAGTACCAAGGCTGTAGCTACCATGTCCTCAGTTTTCTCTTCTTTTTTATTTTTTATTTAAACGTCTGTTTATTTGGTATTTTAGAGGACAAAGTATTGGACAAAACTAAGTGTTTACCTCTTCTGTATTTACTATATACAGGTGAACCTGGACTTCTAGTATCTGAAATATCCACGAGGGCTCCGTTTGCTGGATATGTGAGAGACCTGCAGCAAACTGAGAAGAAGAGGCTGCATGACGTCTTCAAGAAAGGAGACTTGTACTTCAACACTGGTGACCTGCTGTGCATTGATGACGATAATTTCATTTACTTTAAGGATCGAGTTGGAGACACTTTCAGGTGAGTTAGTCTATCAGTTTCAGCCACCTAAATAAAAGCGACGCTTAAAAAAACCTTTATTGTTATTGTAGGAAAAACTTTAACTGATTTTTGGTCTGGCCCAATTACCCGTGTCTATCTGACTCCAATTTTGGTTACTTTTTAAGTGTTAGTCGACCAGGTAATCAATACTCAGGATTCGCTCAGTTAAGTTATAACAAGTTTTAGTGAAAATGATATTGCAGGTAATACAATCACATGCATCTGGTTCAGTATTCCAACAGGACTCTCTCACCCTGACCATCAACACAGTCTTTCCGGATCTGACCCCGGACCTCTCTTCGCCCTGCTCTCTTATTCTTCTCCAGGTTACTTCTTCTGCCATGGTGTCTGTTGCCACTAATCAGTTGGACATGGCTCAGACCTTCTGTATCCTGAGACAATAGCGAGATGTGCGCTAGCCCCGGTATCACTCTCGCTCCCTCTTCCTCTCCTGGCCTTTCGAAATTTGTCGATTACTATTATTAAGATGTTGTATTACATACATTATGTTTCCAATTGTTTATCAGGTGCACTTTTGCTCCAGTAATTCTGAACTTGTCTTATCTTACACATGCCAAACAAGAGGAGGGAATGAGGCCATCCCAGGACTACAGGACATTTTATTCTAATACAATATATTATACATATACCTATACATTATAGATGGAAAGGAGAGAACGTGGCTACAACTGAGGTGGCTGACATCATCACACTGCTTGACTGCATCAAAGAAGCCAACGTTTATGGAGTCAAAGTGCCAGGTAATGTTCACTGTTCTTTGTTCTTTCTTGTCACAATTGCAGTAGTCAATATCCTTGACGTTCCACTTCTGCGATTGTTCAGTTGCAGCCGGAAAATCGGATTTCGCTCATTTACGCCGGATATCCGTTTCCTTGGGCTTCCTTTTGTGTTGGCATTTTAAACTCCGGTCGATTTATGAGGACTATGGTTAACCTTTTCTCAGATCTCTGCAAGGTAAATCCAGGCAGCTAGCTGGACTCTCTGTCCAATCTGAGTTTTCTGTTTCATGCCTAAAACAACCTTTAAACGTACACATGTTCCACCAAAACAAGTTCTTTCCGTGCCTATTTTGCAACGGCACTGCAGCTTTTCTTTGGGGTTCCTGGTTTGCTCAACTGGTTGAGCGTGCATCCCATGTACTAGGGCTCAGTTGATGTAGCAGCAGCCGCGGGTTTGGTTCCGACCTGCGGGCCTTAAAAAAAAAATAAAGAAAAATACTGAATTGAGATCCGATCACTCGGTCCGCATTTGTAATGATTAAGGCCAGATATGGCCACATTCTTATAGCAGTGCGTATGTGTTACATCCTGGGTCTCATAAGGATCGCCTACTCAACTGTGAACGGAACTTCGTACTCATTCACACAAGTATTTCTCCTGTCACAAAAACCACCAATAGAGAATTGCATTGAAGCATTCTCATAATGTCGTCACTGTTTTGTTCCAGGGCTGCATGCGCTTATATTCCAGGCTGTCTGGAGCGCTGGGCTCCAGTCAGTTAACAATAAACTAATTTTTAGTTTCATAAAACGTCCCAGATTTCACAACTTTGTGGGATATTACTAAATACAACCCTGCTCTTACGTTGTAACTTTTCATTTTGTTATTTAGTAGTCTCACATGTCCAGACCTATCTCCACAGCACTGTGGCAACGCGAGAGAAAGCCAACTAGACTGATCAAAGCAGCGGCTGTAAAACGATGGAACATTTTAATTCCTATGAATTCTTTACAATAAAAGTCCCCTGTGATTTTGTTATTTAAAAGCTTTCAGGTAATTCTAGGTCTTCATCAGGGATTTGGGATTTGGGTTATTTTGTCTTTGGTGCTTTCACACGCATACAAACTTGGGAAAAAAACTATCCATCCTGTTTTGAGTGAGATACGGTTTCTGAATGTCCTCTGCCTTCAGTCTCCGGGTGAGCTGTTCAAAATCTGCACGGCTTTCTACTTCACTAGCCGAGGTGGCTAACCATAGCGTACTAACTCGTTCTCAATGGCAAAACACTGGTAAAGCACACGCTAGTTCACCATCATCTACAAAGAAATACTTACATGTCCCATGCCCCTTGTTTAGAAGAAGTTTCCCAACTAATCCTGCCTTGTACTGACCAAAGTTGGAGAAAGAGTTCTAGCTGATATGATCTTACCTAGCTACTGCGCATGTGCACCTCCCAACAAAGATAGTGTAGAAGTGAGATGGCTCACTCTGTAGCTAAAACAGAGACCTAAAAACACAGGGGGAAAACAGGATCTGCAGCAATGTGCGGTACAACAAAAATTTGGTGTTTTTTGAAAATGAAACCATGTAAACCTATTCTGGTACAACCTCAAAATACAATTATGAACCTGAAAATTAGCATATGGGCGCTTTAACACTGCTCTTATAAGGAAACATGAAATGTAAAATAAAGTATATATGCAGTTTTAAGGTAACAAACCTACTGAGAGCTGAACACGCAGAGACTTTCAAAAAAAACTCTTTCTCTCCTGCACAGGGTGCTTGTCAGTAGACATCCCTATTTTGGCACACAAATAAAGATTGTATTATGAGTAAAGTAACAAGCCAATTTTTTAAAAATTTAAGGAGTAGAAAGTAGAGATATTTGTGTTAAAATGTAAGGAGTAAAAGTAAAAAGTCGCCACAAAAAAATAGTAAAATAAAAATATCAGAAACTGTAACATCAACAATGTATTTGTTACTCTTCCCATCTCTACACACACACCGAGATCGGATTTTATTTCCAAGAAGAAATGCGACCATAGAGAAAGGACATGCAGCCTTCTCATGCAAAGATTTGAAGCACAGAGCTAGTCCATCCTATGAAGCCTCAGAATCGTATATTATATTGTGTCAGTTGTTAAATAGAGTGTTCAGATGGTTTAAAATCAGTAAATATCTTATAAACACATCATATTTAGCAGGAATTTGTATACACAGATGGCTGTGATTCTGTAGAACAATTCAATACGAGTCAGGCACTGTTTGCTGATGTTGGCTAATGTCTGGATATGTTGCGAATCAAATAGAAGTTTGGATAAATTTACTATTAACCAGACACGTTTTCCAGGAGTACATTCTCTAAAAGAACAACACGCACCATTAACTCAGGTGTCATGTCTCTTGACCCAGTTTCACAGTGGTATATACACTTCGCCGGTCAGTTAACATCACTGTCCTAGTCATAAACTGTGACCAAAATATTCAACTTTACTTGCAGAGATTAGTCTCTAAGACAAGATGGGGCAGAAGGAGCATGTTTATCCTGACTAAAGACATCTACATCTGTAGGTACATTGCCAACAAGAACCACTCATAGCTAATTATCTGCAATGCAAACAAACAGGTTTAAATAAACAGGGCACAAGTTTTTGCCCACAGTGTAACTCAACTTAAAGACTTTGGTGCGTGTTCTCGTAAAATTCGTAAGAAGTTAGGGTTGTCCCAATGTCGACTTTCAAAGGGTGTGAGGGTTTGAGTACGCACTTACTGAGCCCTTTCCGTGAGTCTGCATTGATGCAGACTTCACTTAAGGAAATTACTCACAGTTGAAAGCGTTGTGACGTTTACCAGGGAGACCATAGGGAAAGCTGGAGATTACAAAGGTAAACAGCCCGACACACGACCACGGAATGGAACGGAATGTTGTCCAGTTTGTAAAGAAAGAGTTGGAAAAAATTTGGAATCAGGCAGCTGTCTCCTGTGCCTTGGCCGTGTGGAAAGCATCAAACTTAAAATGAAAATTCCAAAACTGGCCACTGAATCCATGGCAAAATGATATGTCCTGTTTACATCCCCCAAAGCACCCAATTCATGGGAACTGTAGTTCCAGATGTTGGAGCATGATTATCCTCCATAAAAGTAAGACAAAGAGTAATACTAGTAGGAATGATAACATTTACAAAATCCATAAACATTAAAGTTTTTTTGTGTTGCACTATCAGACGCTTCTCTGTGACGGCTAGCTTTTTGCTCTTCTAGATGTAGATGTTTAGAGCAGTGTTGAGATGTTAACTTTTGTAGACGTTTGTTTTATAAACTACTCAAGCTGACATAACCTCTGCACCACATGTTCATTTAATCAATAATGTCTTGCATCGGTAAACTAGTGTCATCTGATTTAACTACTGTTTAACTTTTTCCAGGTCAGGAGGGGAGAGCTGGGATGGTTACTGTTACTTTAAGTGACCCACAGAGATTTGACCCTGCAGATGTTTTTAAACATGTTGCAAGCTTCCTGCCGGCCTATGCAAGGCCATGTTTTCTGAGGATTCAGGTATTTTTTACTCCAGTTGTTTTTATATTTTTAGAAAGCATCTTGACAGTTTTAGCCTTATTTCAATGTCCTCACACTAACAATTAATTTCACTGTGATTACAGAGCTCCTTGGACATAACAAGCACGTTCAAGCATATGAAGGTGAAGCTGGCGGAGGAGGGTTTCAACCCAAATCAAATGACCGACCCGCTCTACTTTCTGGATGAAAAAAATAAGAATTACACCCCGCTTACGGTGGACATATTCAACTCGATTACATCAGGAAAGATCAGAATTTGACGTGGCTTTTGTTGCCTATCCTCCGTGCACTGTAAAACATCAGCCACCTGTGATGTTCAGTACATTTGAGGAGTTGTTTGTGATGAAGTCTTGTAATTTTATCTTTCTCTGTTTACTTTTTTGTACTTATGTGCATATCACTAAATGTGTTGCACTGAGATGTGATGTGAGCTTCATTTCACAGAGCAAGAAATGACTTTTTTCCCCCCCGGTATAGAAAACTGACAGACGTAAGCTCCTTATTCAAACAGTGAGTTGTCGCTGCTTACCATCCTGATCTATTGAGACTGTTGTGATTATGGTTGTTGAATGTTTGTTGGCAAGTCTCTTCCCTTTCTTTAGGGCTGAAGTACTTTAGGATAATAATTTAGATTTTGATTAGATTTAATTTCTTTTTTTCTGATCTTGTTTTATGTAATTTAAACTCCTGGCCTTTATGTGTGCTCTACATAGTTTTAAACGATTTGATTGTAGCAATCATAAGCACAAATTCATGTTGTTTCTACTGTTTATGAAACTCAATTTAATTCTGATGCTTCTTTATGACTTGCATAAGCAAATGAGACCATAAGTGAGAAGACTGGCTATTTTGTAACATTGTTATTCCTAATGCCTGTCTTCAAATAATCACAAGACTGGTTTATCACATAAGGGGTGACGTGTAACAACCTGTTTCCTCCCATGTACCTTAAATAAATATTCATGTTGCTTGCTTGCTCTTAGAATTGTTGGGTCTTTGTAAATTATAGAGTGTGGTCTAGACCTACT
>NC_045740.1:5824147-5824391 GCF_008692095.1 Etheostoma spectabile
AGTGTCTTGAGATAACTCTTGTTATGATTTGATACTATGAATACAATTTAATTTAATTTTAAAGCACAGCAGAGTGTTTCTGATCAATATCAGCAAACAGCTCCTGGGACAGAAACTCTGTTAAATGTCCCATGGCACGAAAATGTCACTTTATGAGGTTCATAAACATTAAAATGCGTTTCCATGGCCTGCCTATGGTCTCCCAGTTTATGTCTAACCAGAAGTGCAATAGCAGCAAGTGCAG
>NC_045740.1:5824401-5824507 GCF_008692095.1 Etheostoma spectabile
TATACAATGGTTCCATAAGTGCAGGACATGGATAAGTACTGAATAAATAAAGAAATGAATACTATTATAAACTGAATTTTTACGGATAGATTTGTCCTATGAATAT
>NC_045740.1:5824517-5825836 GCF_008692095.1 Etheostoma spectabile
TAACTAGTATTGTGAACAAGATTTACAGCTGGTTATGTACTGAATATAATATACAGGTGGATATTACTATAAATAGATTTTTTACAGATCTGTACAATGAACATAATATACAGATGGTTGATACTATAACAGAGTTTACAGGTGAATATGTACTATGAATATATTTACAGATGGCTATTACTATAAACAGAATTTTTGCAGATAGATATATATATATAATAAGTTAGGCTAAAATGAGCAGTATAACAATGGATCTAAAGGTAGTACAAATAAAGTTTGAGCAGAAGCTATCTGAATTAAAGTGCAGTGGAAAGTAATTGCATATTACAGTTAAAGTACGGTATTGCAGATGTATATGTAAACAATTGGTACTGTAAATAAACAGTCAGCAGTGCAAATTGAAATATCAAGGTAAGTAGTGCAAAATGCAGATATAAACAGTTGTTACTATAGTAACAGTCAGCAGTGCAGGTGAACATCATAGTAGTGCAGATAACAAAACGGAGGCAGGTGTGAGGAGGGAGAGTAGATTCTATCAGTATATGAGGGGAGTGGGATCAATGAGGATTAGTGTTTAATAAAGAGACAGCTCTGGGGAAAAACTGTTCTTTAGTCTGCTGGTCCTGGCCCGGAGGCACCTGAAACGCATGCCGGAGGGCAGGAGAGAAAGCCCTCACCTCACAGTCTGTGGGCTGGGTGAAAGGAGTCCTTAAATACAGTTAAATACAATCTGGATCTAGTCCTCAGTAACAAGTTTCAATAATTTCACTGGAGTTACCGTTATTATTGTTCTCGTCATCAATACCATATCAGTGTAAGAGTCATTCTATAATTAGGGGTACATTTCATGTCAACAAGAAGTGAAGAAATCATTGACAATCATCATGACATCATGACAAATAAATATCTTGAATCTTGAATCTTGAATTGTGCTTTTTTTGCTAAAAAAATAACTTGGTATCCTAGTATACCCCCACAATGTCTAAATTCATAAGTTGCCAAGCTAAAGCAAGATTTATTTTTTTAAATTTTAACATTGCATGTAATGACTTAATAGTGTTGAGATCGGTTAAGTTAATCCACTCTAAAAGTATCATGTGAATCACAGGTTTTTAAGAAATTACTATGTATTTACTATGTAATAACACCTGTTTGTATTTTTACCAAGCAATTCCTGTGTAATAACAATAGTTAATAAATGTTTACTAACTACACTCAATAAATGCACAAGCTATGACAATAAACCCTGCCTTCATCGTCGACCGTGTCACACTTGATGGGTAACACGGTTGACATTTCTTCCATTTTAGGCCTTTTTG
>NC_045740.1:5825855-5826025 GCF_008692095.1 Etheostoma spectabile
GCTGACAGCACGTAGCCTTTATCAACTCATGTTTTTATACATTTTCTCTACCTTTTTTAAAAAATAACATCTAAAACTAGTAAACAAAAGTTTGTTGATAACACGGTTGACAAGATAATAATCTACTCTATGTGCAGACAGTAATATTTATTAAATATTCAAGAGGAGAA
>NC_045740.1:5826038-5859530 GCF_008692095.1 Etheostoma spectabile
AACTGTATTTAAAATGTCTGCCGCTGAAAGATGTGACATCACCTGACATTGGATATGGGACTTCGGAGCAAACCATTGCTAATGTATTGGGTTTTTTTTAAATGGGTGACACAGTTGACAAAGATTTCTTGGACACATACAAAGTGAATAATTCCATCCATATTCATAATGTTTTTTTTTTTCCAAAAATTTTAAAAAAAAAAGTGTTTAAACACCTTTCTCTTGTTGTAATCATTATTTTAAAACAATACAGGTTAAAATAATATGCAAAAATATGTATTCTAGTGTAAATTTGAAAGGCCAAACTTGACTTTTGGCAAATTGGACAGCACAAAAAAAGCTAATTTCAGTATATCATGTGCATTTTCTCCTAAAAAAAATATGGAGCACGTTGACTTTTTTTGCATAAAATGAATTACAAATATGCACAAACATGAAAGTGATCATTGCTTGAAGAGAATATTCAGTAAAAATTATAAATACAACCCATGGACATGACATGTACCCTTAATTATAGAATGACTCATAAGTGGATGGGACTATAGGCTGTAGCCTACGTTGCACTTGACGCACCACTAAAACGACTCAACAGATTCGGCATTCTGCATTTATTTATTTATTTAGACCAACAGACTCAAGGACTCCTTTGTCCCTCATGCCATCAGACTGTACAACTCCTCACTAGGGGGGATAGGGCAGGGAGGACAATACATACATACATACATACATACAGTACACATAGCCTACTTTAAATGTTAAGGGGAAGATTTAAAAAAAAGAAAACTGGATATGTGAATCTTGCTGATCAGTCAGAATCTTATTAACCTGGAGTCCCAGTCTCTTTCACTCCCATTAATCATAAATGTGATGTTTTAGGCCTAATGGCAGACATCCATTTAAAATGTAGGCAATGGCACATAAAGAGCCTTTTTCATGTCCACAAAAGTTTCTCAGCTTGCACTCTAGTAACGTGTGTGGTCCAGCTTTGCATAAATAATGGTTGTCAGTCGCAAGGCTACTTTTACTTTTATACTTTAAGTAAATTTCCAAGCCTGTGCAGTGTTACTTTTACTTGAGTAAAGAAGTTCAATCAGTACTTCTACGTTTACCAGAGTATTTTAACACAAGCATCTGTACTTCTACTGAAGTACGGGAAGCGAGAAGCCTACTTTTGCCATATCTGGTTGTGTGCGCGCGCATTACCAGCTAGGCGTGCACGCCCACCACTTGCTTCGATTGCGGAGTGACGCGCGGGTTGCCATTTGCAGAGCTTCTGTAGTGGATCATAACTTTTGGCATTAGTATAAATCATATATTTAAGTCACTGGGTTCCAGTCTACATTCTGCTGCTGGCACTTTATATCCGTTTTGAAATTAAAGAATAATCGCAACAACAACAACAACAAAAAGGCAGTTAACGGTCATAACCTGGAGGTGTCGCAGGTGTAAATCAGTGAAAATCAGATTTTGTCATCTTATTTGATAACTTTCCTCACTTTTTATCACAATCCGGTTTTATAGCATAACACGAGAGTAATACACAATGAGGATAACATAAACATTGATACAAATTTGTCAAAATCAGTAAAGAGTGGATGTGGGGGGGGAAAAAACAATCTGGCAACTAGAAAACATTCCGGAATGAAGGAGGGATCACCAGGCCCCAGAGTTGAGCACCGCCCCGGGATCAGGGGGTGAACTTTATCACAAATTAGTTTCACTGACTTGCATAACAGCATCCACCCCTGCCTCTCCGTGACAGATGTGTCCTGCTGCCTAGTGCGCTCTGCAAAATGTACATCTGCTTCACCGTCTTAGCCGGACTGGCCATTCTGTCCTTCTTTTTTCTAAGGACACGTTTCCCTTACTTGGGCGATGATTGCGCGTACATCCTGAGGAACATTAAACTTGGCTTCAGGCTCACCAAATACAAGAAGGTCAAACCTTTTTACAGCGTCTTGGACTGCTTCTTGGATGCAGCGAAGAGGCATCCCAGTAAGGTTTTTCTGCACTTTGAAGGACGAGAACATACTTATGGAGAAGTGGATAAAGTGAGCAACCAAGTAGCCAGAGCTCTGCAGGCTGAAGCCCGCCTGAAGGAGGGGGACGTGGTCGCCCTGTTCCTGGCCAACGAGCCCTGTTTCGTGTGGACTTGGCTCGGTTTGGCCAAGCTGGGCTGCCCGGCTGCTCTGCTCAACTTTAACATCAGATCCAAGTCTCTGTTGCACTGTTTCTCTTGCTGCGGGGCCAAAGTGATCATCGCTTCTTCAGGTGAGATCCAGAAAGATGTAAAAACATGTGTCAGGGGAAGAAGAAGTAGGGGCTCTTCAGCCCTCCGTGCTCCTGGACTCTTCCACCATTCATCTGTAAGCTTAAGAAGGTCCAAATACAATACGAGGTACTGGTACTTCCAGTATTTCCGTTTTTGTGCAACTTCCAGCGGTGCATGTGCTAAAAAAAACTTTGTACTTATGTACAATGTACAAGTAAATGTATTTTGTGCTGTTTTGTCCCACTACATTTCAGAGGGGAATATTGAACTTTGTTCTCCACTAGATGTATTTGACTGATATCAAGTGCACAAGTCAAATGTTTTCATAAACTTCTCAAATGCAACACTTAAATGTCAAAACTAGTGGTTCACAAACATGTTGGCCTTTGACCTCCTTGTCACATTTCACAAGTCTGTGTGAGTTGTTAACACATCATCAAAAGAGACAATTTCACCTTAAAACGTTTCACATAGTTTAATTATTTAAGCCTCAAAGAGAAAACTCACAACAATATTTCAATCAAAAAAGATTAGGGAATTAATATTCCGATTAAAACCCAATACAAATACTAAACTGCAAACAGTATGTTTAAACTATCTCCGCATGAACAGCTGCAAAAGTAAAATGCGGCTGACACGTTCATGCATCAGTATTAGCAATCTATTGATGTAATAACACTGTATCAGTCGCAGTACATTTTGCTGATAATACTGCTGTTGTTATTCAAAATATAATTTTAGATAAAAACCTTGTACTTGAAATTGGGTATTTTTCATCATTCCATCGGGACTTAAGAAAAGGATCTGAATACTTCTTTCAATGCAAAGATAGACATGCATAACTCAAAATTCCAGATGGATTTTTGTTACTTAAATACATTGCCCTGGCAGCTGTTACCTTGCAGCTAATGATTGTTAGACATTATGTTTAGATACAAAGCATCTGAAAGGCTATCAGGGCTGGAGTGACCTGCATGTGGTAGTTTCTTTCATGGTAGTTTCTTTATTTTTTCTTGAGCCCCAGAAACCAACCAGTCCCGTAATTTCTTTATAGCATATGCACAATTAACACAGTATAAACTGAAATAATAAAGTGTTTCAAACTTGAATTTGCTGCACACAAACAAGCTGGACTCTCATGGTAAAGAACAGTCCAATGTCCATGTAGGACACTGCGCTGCTGCTACTTAAAATGAACTAACAGATATGAGTTAATCTTCCACCACTAGACTACAACACAAAGTACACCACATATTGCCACTAATTGTAGTTTTGTGGAGGTAACACCTTGGGCGGGACTAATCAGCCTCAAATAACAAGTTTTAC
This sequence comes from Etheostoma spectabile, assembly GCF_008692095.1. Classification (NCBI taxonomy): domain Eukaryota; kingdom Metazoa; phylum Chordata; class Actinopteri; order Perciformes; family Percidae; genus Etheostoma; species Etheostoma spectabile. Next base: position 5,829,637 of record NC_045740.1, read on the forward strand.
CATCTAAAAAACCACTGTTAATGATTAGTTTAAGTCAGCATTAGATGAGAGAAGTACAGGCAAAATGAACAGGATAACAACTGAAATACATGTTTACTGCGTTAATGGAAAATTGTTATTTTGTGTTTTAGGACATTTAAATCCCAAAGTGAAGGTTTTGTCACAGTAAGATTTAAATGGAAAGACAAAAACTGGAAAAAAACTGAGTGTTCACCCTAGTCTTCATCTCTACAGGATACTCCAAGATTTTTCTTTCTAGGATTTCGTCCTAGATAACACAACAGTTACCACATCATATTAGTTAAATTGTTTAATTTGTCATAATTCTGTTGAATTCAACCAAACTATGTTTTAGAAACCAAGAAGTGTGATTTTAAAGTAGGGAGTATTAATAAGAATATAGACAAGAAAACACATTTTGACAGGACAAATCAACGTCGGTATCTAACGGCTTCCTCAGCAAAAGTTAAAAGTTGAATCACTCGTTTTCCCCTCATGGTTTGAATCTGTGTGCTGTACATTCAGTCCTGATGACTGAGTTCATATGAGGCACTCTGCAAACTTCTTTCCCTGCTCTCCTATTTTGGCGCTAGAGTTTCACCTCAGAGAAATGCCCACATTTAGGCTGAAGTGCCTGCACCATGTGCTCGTGTCCCAGTGGGATGTGAGGTAACATGATACAAGCCTACATGTGCTGCATGGCGCAACACAGCGCTCTGACATATTGTGTAGAACTTGAATGCCTCTCTGTGTTTGCAGAGCTGCAGGATGCTGTGGAGGAGGTTTTACCCACACTGAGAGAGCAAGGCATCAGTGTGTACCTACTGTCAGAGGCCTGCAGCATTCAGGGCATCGACACTTTGTCTGACAAGATCTCCCGGGCCTCAGATCAGCCGCTGTCCCGGGACCTCAGAGCCAACGTCAACATCAGGAGCACCGCTCTGTACATCTACACGTCGGGCACCACAGGTATACCGGGAAACTCCTCTGAAACGCAAAACTAATGCACTCTTTTTATTTCCTATACAGCTTTTAAGCTATTGCTGAATTAATTCACTCTTCTAACTTTGTTCTCCACTGACATTTTTTTTACCTTGCAATTTGTCTTATGATGTTGCGTTTATGTACTTTTTTGCATTTATGTAGTCTGCTGTGGTTTTATCTATGTATCAAGGCATACTTCACCCCATCTGCCCTGGTTTTAAAGCACTTTGGGTCAGCTTATACTGATTTCAATGTGGTATATAAATAAAGATGACTTGACTAATACAAAAGTTCTGCAATAAATCATAATGTTATTTTTGTTAAAGTTGTTGATTCAACTCTATGGTCATTTTGGAGTTTATTGTATTGCATTCTACAAATAGAGGTGTTTCTAATATTTAATCCACTGCAAATATACCAATGCGGGTAGACGTCCGATAACCAGTTATATTCAAGAACCTTTTATATTCAATGACCCTGGAAGGTTTGCCTAAAGCAGCCGTCGTCACCCAGGAGAGGGTTTGGGCGGCCTCCTTCATCCAAGCGGCATGTGGAATCACATCAGAGGACATCTTCTACGTCAATCTGCCTCTCTATCACAGTGCAGGCTTTCTCATCGGGATGGTCGGCTCCATCGAGAGAGGTAAGCTATTGATCCTCTTAACCCTCAAAAGCGTTCACACACCTGTTTGGGCACTTAAGAAGTTTCTTTTTCAGGGTACACTAAGCTAAAAGCTGTGATGTGATGTTAATTGTAGGTAACACCATTGTTTTGAAGAGAAAGTTCTCTGCCTCTCAGTTCTGGAGCGACTGCAGGAAGTATAATGTGACCGTGATGCAGTACATCGGTGAAACAATGCGCTACCTCTGCAACACGCCCAAGGTAAATTATTGAAGTGTTGTTGCGATGCGAGGTATGAAGCTTTGCATCTCTGCCTCGCCTCTGAGCCAATGTCACTTTTTGCAGAAAGACAATGAGAAGAACCACAGTGTAAAGATTGCCATCGGGAATGGAGTCCGGACAGACATTTGGTCGGAGTTTCTGAATCGCTTCGGGGACATTAAAGTTAGAGAGTTGTACGCGGCCACAGAGGGAAACATCGGCTTTATCAATTACACGTCCAAGATCGGTGCAGTGGGGCGAGTCAATTTTGTTCACAGGGTGAGTAGAGAAAGATGTCCGCTGCTTTTAGCAGCGCTGCTTCAGTCCAGACTGAACTATCTCACTAACGATGGGATGATTTGGTTCCGATATTTCCAGAGGATGAATCGTAATAACAACCTGGCTCCTCTTCTAGCGCCACCATGAGGTCGACTTTCTTGGTTTCAAGTAGAACAACTATTAGACGGATTGCCATGAGATTAGTTGCAGACGTTCATGATCCCCTCAAAATGAATTATATTTATGTTGCCGATTTTTAAACTTTCCCTATAGCGCCACCATCGGGCCATAATAAGACCCCTGTCTGATTCCAGGCTCACACAGCTGCTAGCGTGGCTGAAGAATCTCCGTCTTGTTAAACTAGCAAAGCTGAACTTTATCAACTAGAGTCTGTTCCATTATTCATAAACTTGTAAAAAATTCACTTTTTTATTTCTTCTGTCTTCTAGTTTTTCTTCCCATTTACTTTGATCAAGTTTGACATTGAGAAGGAGGAGCCGGTCAGGAACTCTGAGGGTTTGTGCATTGAGGCAGCCAGAGGTGAGTCTGTATTACAGGTGTTTTCTTATTTCTCTTTTTTGACACGAGGGCAGCAGTACGTCATTTGTTGTCTTCAGTGCTGAAACTATTAATCGATTAATCCGAATGAAATAAATCTAATTGATAACAATGTTGATAATAGTCATTGTTTTTTTATTAATCAAGCAAAAATGCTTCCATGGTTTCGGATTGTTGGTCAGACCAAACATACCCTTAAAGCGTCACCTCGGCTCTAAGGGAAACTGCGATGGACATTTTTAACGCATCTTTTTGTCAGGTGAGACGGGACTTCTGGTGGGAAAGGTGACTCAGAGGTCTCCCTTTGTTGGGTACGCTGGCAACCAGCAACAGACCGAGAAGAAGAGGCTTCGTGACGTTTTGAAAAAAGGCGACCTCTACTTCAACACCGGAGATTTGCTTCGGTTTGATCACATGAACTTTGTGTACTTTCAGGATCGTGTTGGTGACACTTTCAGGCAAGTAGTGACTCATTTTGTGATGATCTGTAAGTTATTTTAATTATCTTACAGGCAAAAGCCGTCCATCCAGTTAGTGAGTTCTGCTTTATTTTACAATTTTTATCTTTAGCTAAACGAGAAACTAAGAAGAGAAAATATAACTGTTTGTTTGGTGGATCAGATTGAAACTTGGTGTGAACATTTTTAGGAATCATGCATTGTAGCTGTTTGAAATTTTAAAGGTTCAATTTGTTTGTATTATTTTTACATTATAAAAGACAGTTACAGAGAGTTACAGTTAAACGTCATCATTTCTGACTTTTCACGGCTCTTATTTATACATCATAATCTCAGTTCTCTCCAAACACATCAGTACATCTTTTTAGTTTTTTTTGTGGAAACTTGGTGCCAGTCAGTAAGTCATTTGGTATGAAATGAAGCTTTTTCTGAAGGTTTTTTTTCTTCTGTTGCTTGTTTGTTGTTACAGATGGAAAGGAGAAAACGTCGCCACATCGGAGGTTGCAGACATTCTCACAATGGCTCCTTGCATTTTGGAGGCAAATGTCTACGGGGTTAAAGTTGAAGGTAAAAACACTGATCGAGATGTTAAAGCACATTTTAAAACTGCTGCATTCTATGATTTTCAGTATTTTCTACATGCGTTCAATTGTCTGATAAGGTCATGAGGGGCGGATCGGCATGGCAGCTGTCCTTTTGAAAGAAGGAGAAGATTTTGACTGTTTGCAGACCTACAAGCAGGTCGTCAACTACCTCCCAGCGTACGCAAGACCTCGATTCATCAGGATTCAGGTAAGGAAAACAAATAAATTAGCTTTGCACTTATGTCTTACTTCATGCCCCTGCAGCCGGGTGCCACTTGTGGCAGGTAGAACATCATCTATCTACCAGGGATTGTACCTCATTTTATACAATGCCAAACTTCTTTGCTCAGTTCAGGTCACATCAACTCTTCTGCATTTCTGGGTGAAAACAAAATCATTTACCGATTCTCCTAAAGAGAGGCTAGTGATCAGTCAAAGATAATGCAGAATATGAGTATCAGGGTCTATCAAGGACATTGTAGATGATTATTTTGTTAATGCAGCAATTTATTTGCCTTTTTTTATACTTACATCATGCAAAGCATGATAACCAATTTAAAGATTGCTAGTTATATAAATATAGAAAATAACATTTATCACGTATACCTGTTTAAAATTTGTTTTAAGATCCTCTTCATTTTGTCGCCCCATTTTTAAAATCAAATCTACACCCATGTTGATACCTTAACTTAGCTCTTCTTTTTCCCAAATTCAAAATCTATACACCTCACAATGCAAAGTGACTGGGATCATTTGATGTAGCTTAACATGAGGCCAGGGATTTCTGTGGCGGTACAAATTGAGTCGGCTGCCTGCAAGTATGAATGTAGCTAAAAAACGCTGAATTTATAAGGACATTGATGAAGAGACAAATGAGGACGTGCAAGATCTGGCTGTTACCCGATCCACTTATTAAGATCAGTATCTGTGGTGTATCCTTAAAGCGTTCCTCTGTTTGGTGCTGTTTTTCAAACGTTAAGTCGGAGAAAATATACTTTTTTAATTCACAATGTGTCTTGTAGCCCTGCCTGGAGATGACCGGAACATTCAAGATGAAGAAAGTGAAGTTGGTGGAGGAGGGATTCAACCCAGCTCACATGGAAGATCCTTTATACTTTTTAGATACTGAGAAAAAGACGTACGTCCCTCTGACTGAGGACATCTACAGAGCGATCACTTGCAGGGAAATAAAACTCTAACACAGAAACGTTAATACTCAGAAATGAACCAGACGACCCGTTTGTTTACACAGATGTAACATCTCATTCATGGACCTTTTGTAATACTCAATTAATCTCAGGGATAGACTGACCTTGAAACTTAACCTGTTTTAAGAGCCTTTTTTTTTTAATTAACACAACTACCTTTTGCTTTTACAGTTTTTGTAAATGTATTCCATAATGACAATATGATCTACAGGCATGTCTTACTGCCACTGTTGTACTTTTAATAATTAAACTCTGGTTGTCTTTTTTTCCCCTGACTTAATTTATGACTCTTCAGATAAATTGTAGCATTTCAAATTTTTAGTTTTAGGGAACAATAAAAAAAAGATTGCATTAGACTGAAACAACTCATTCAAGCCAGATATTACACAGATGTACATGAAGATTTATTTGTGTTACATATTGGTACAATCTGTGATGGATTTATCATTGAACTTTTGCACTTATGTTCAACCTGTCTTTTCCTTATCAGCTTGTGTGCATTAACATTGCGTACTGTTCTGACTAGAGCTGTATTGTGTAATGTAAGTGACGGAGCGTTTGGGTCTTTAGGTTATTCTGCTCCTAAATTCTCTCTAAACCTGAACGCCTCCGTAATTTACTCCTGCATCCGCGTTTATGGACAGGGCAACCGTCTGAATCTGGTGGGGTGGTTCACTCATACAACCTTTGACATACATTAATACTTAGACTTTGTCACAAGCTTAGTCACATGGCAAAAATGTTGAAATCAGCTGGTTTCAGAAAACTGAAAGTAAAGACACTCAGACAACAACATGGACTTGTCTCATAGTTACTAAACTTTACTCCTATTGGTCCAGTACACTCGTGTGATGTGGAAACTTATGCAAATACCAAAAAAACACAAAACAAATAGAACTGAATGGACTTTCCACTAAAGTAGGAGACATGTTTTACCTAGTTGAGTGTTGTAATATATTTAGGTAGAAGGCATAGATGAGATTTTAAGATTTTTTTTTGTAACTCGTGATTTTTGTTGTCGTCAGACAAATTATTTTAAGCCGAGTAGCTTTATACATTCAATTGGAAGTTCATCAGCTACACCATGCTAAAGGTAATGCAGTGTAAGACTAGCCTGGATGGTAAAGTTGAGTCAACACCTCTTTACATTATAACCTTCATGACAGTAGGATTTATTGTAAGAATGTTGTATTAGATTGTGTCAGCTTTAGCTAGGTGTACCTAATAAATTTGCAACTGACATGTTTTTTTAAAAAGACAAAATTAACTTATTTCTTGCCTTAAAAATGAATTTTGTTTCCGGTTCACCGGCTGTTTAAGGAACATGAAATGATGTGGTTAGCATGCCACTTACTTGACTGTTACATTAATGTAAGAAGAATCCTCCACTTGACAACTCGGTTCACTAAGTCCACATGGGGAACAAATTGGGAAGCCGCTGTGCATGGCGGAAGCATTGTATACCGACAATACAGTCGGCAACTTCACAAAACACAAAGGAGTCCTTTAGAGCAGTTTGGCAGAAAAACAGTCTGGGTGTGTCAATGTGTAAAACATCTGGATGTTTAGATCAACAAAACACACTAATCGAAGCAGCAAGTACTTTAAAAATGAATATTTATTAATACAGTGGTATACTTAGAAATGTGTCGCAAAGGGAAAAAAATAAGTTGAACTGAAGAAAAATCAAAATAAATTAAACAAATGTCAGCCACACGTGGAAATAAACTATTGTTGGGTTTAAGCAGTGTTATATCAAAAGAAAATAGTACTGATGTGCCATAATAAATTGTCTATTAGTACAAAAATACATTTCAGGGCACACAATACAGCATCCAGTATCACAAATAAAGGAAGGGACCACTCTTCACAGCAGACCCCCTCAAGTACATCTTTTAAAATCATTTAAACCAAGCACTTCTCTATTTTGTAAATAAGAATAAAAAGTTTTCTGACTGTTAAAAATGCCTTAAGTAGTGTGTGTGTAGATGTTGGTAGAAAAGTCAGACTTATTACTGCTTATGTCAGTTCCAAGGCTCAGGGGTATAACCAGAATACAAACATAACCAATGTAACTGCTTTCTCTTTTTAAACAAACGTTTTCTCTTTTATACAAAATAACAAAGATGTACAAAAGTTCATTTACAGAGAACCAAGGCCATATACTAGCAATATGTACAGCCACAATTTAAACATCTTCTAGCTTTTTGTATTTCCTCAGACTTCATATGCATAGCAGTAAAAGAAAGCATACCTTTTCATCAGCCTCAATTATTCTCGTGTGCTAAATCCAAGTTCACTGTTCATGAGAAAATGCAGAGACGTTTTCTATCGTAGTGATCGCTATAACTGAAGGATCCGATGTTTTAAAGTTTTACTGAAAAGTTAATATGCAGATAAGGCATCACTGCTTGCAGTGTACGATGGGATTTTCATGTGTTGAACTTAGTAGTAGCAGGCTTCTGGACCTGAGTCATAGCACATGCATAGATCTCTAGACAGCAGGAGTTTGTAAAATCAAGTCAGTATATTTATCTACGGTAAAACATTGCTACAAAACATCAGTTTTAAACAGAGAGAGCCCCGGTAGAACAAACGGGCGTCTGATACTAATCCTTCATTCATTTTTTCATCTTTGCGATGTCTACGTCTTCCTTCATGAGTCGGGCTCAGCATTTCTCAAGTCCTCAGAGATCCTTCATGAGTGAAACGCATGACCACAGAACTCACAAACAAAAGTTTTGCATATACCAACTTTGCTGTTTGTGAGTGTTTATTTTTTTATTTTTTTTTACAGTACGCAAAAATCCCATTTGCAAGATTAAACGAGTTTCCAAAATTCGCCTTTTTCTTGCACCGCTCTGATCTTTTACAAAATTAGCTAAAAATGTCAAAACGGATTATTATTCAGTCTGTGGCACTGGTCATGCATTCCAACTTCAGTTCCTTTGTTTAAATGTTTAATCTTTATTTTTTGCAAGCATTGAAAGCACCGGAAAAAAGAAAGAAAAGAACAAGAGTTCAGCGTTGGGGATGCTGGACTCCTCCGACTCTCCTTGTGTGTGTGTGTGTTTTTTTTCTTTTTAAAATTGTGGGCACAGTAAACAACGTGAGAGTATCAGGTTCATACTTCACCGAGCATCGTGCACCCCGCCATGTGGAGGGAGTACGGCAGGGGCAACTGAGGTCCCCTGTTTATCACATTCAGTAACAGGCCAGCTGTTGCCCTCTTCAGAAGTGGTCAATGAGCACAGACACACAGTTTGCACCCACCAGGTAGTTTGGGTCTCCAGGGAGAGATTTGTTCTGCCAGGTTTTGGGATCACCTGCAGAAAATAGAGACATGATATCAGCTGTTGGAGCACCTCCCTTTCTCTTTAAAATACAGAAAAAAAACACAGCTGCTCAAAACAAAATATATATATTTTTCTGATAGATCTATCTAATTCAGTTGGAATTTGTGCAACTGATGATTATTTAATTCATACATTAAAGCAGGAAAGGAGTTCCCACTGCTTACTATGAGGTTATGTGATTAGTTCATGCTTAATGGGTTGTTTAATTTAAATCATACCAAATAAGCTAAAATCCAGTTCCATAGAAAAAGGGCATTTGGTTATCCTCTCTGAAAGCACAGCAGCACTGGTTCTCATAGAAAAATGTAGCTGCTTTTGGTATTCAGGTGCAGAAATTGACATGTTGCTACATGACACAACGGTCTTTGTTTATCTTTATGAGGCTGGTGGCTCGAGGCTATCTTAGCTGCTACTAGCACACAGTAATTTGAGTTGCATTGTGGGTATTATAAGCACCAGGTTTTGACAGGGAAGAAGAATGTGTGGAATAGAAAAACGACATGATAGGTCACTATAGTGTAGGTCTACCCAGTAAAGTGATCATTGAGCTTAAATAAGATCACCAATACAGTACAAGTTACCTGGTGCAATTCTGTCCCCTCAAATAAAGCCATGATACTAATTTACAAAAAATTATTATAAACAATCATGATTCACTAATCATATAAACCAATAGTGAAATGATAAATTCCTGAGATTTATACATCTTGTAAATCTAAAACACATGCTGCTGTTCAAAATACTTAATTGCCATGGTAAACAATAGTATATATGTAAAAGGCATTCAAGGCTGCAAGTAATGCTTATTTTAATTACCATTTAATCTGCTGATTATTGTCAATTCATTGTCTAGTCTATAAAAAGGACAGAAAAGACTGAAAAATGGCCATAATAACTTGTTTTGTCCAATCAACAGTCGAAAACCAACAGATATCGGTTTACTGCCATATCAGACAAAAAAAAGTAGCAACAGTTAAGGAGTTGGAAGTTATGTAATGTCTGACGTTTTCTGTTGACTGACTCAAATCTATTATTCAGCTAAATGTTTCTGCTTTAGTGGTATTGTACAGTTTTTTCATTACAACTGTGTGGAAGCCCACATTTTGAAAAGAACAAGGCTCTTCAGTTTACATTATGCATGAAAATAAGAAAACAGCTCATATCTTCAAACAGCACATGCATGAAGAAGAAGAGAAGGGAATACGGAAAACAGATGAGATGAATAAAATGAGTCAGAAAGAAACTCTCCTCTCTAATCACAAAAGCCAGCCCAAAGACCCCAAAAGGACAGAGGACAGCGTACCCGACGAGGAGTCGGAGGATTTTAGAGCAAAAGACCAACCATCAGGGGTCATAGACGCACAGTGAGGTAAGCGCAGCTCCACCGGCTTCAGGAACTTGAGTCCATGGGGGCCACACATCACCAGCGGACTAAGCAGCGTTTCTCCTGCACGGACAAACAACAAGATTTAAATTCAACGACTTAAACATGCAGGAATTAATCAGCACAAAGGGATTATTTGTTAAAGGAGGCGAATTGGATTCTGTTCCCAGGCCTTCATGGTGAATGAGAATTAACTGTTAACCGACTTGCCAGTTTAATTAAATTACCATACTCCCCTGGTGCTTGATGTTAATTAAAAAAAATCCTCTAAATATAACTTTCTAACTGCATAATCACTGTCTTGCCTGTAAATCACCTATTTATTTAGTTCTCTCTCTTTATCCCCCCGTTCTCACTTCTCATAAAGATATGGTCATGCTTTTGTTTCATTGTACAGCTGCATCAATGTGAAGTGTAAACTGTAGTTAGTCAAAGATATATAAAATATTAGATCACATAGGGAAAATCAAATCTACAATTATCCAATAAAATGTACTGCTGAAACTTTATCCTGATGTATCAATTCACAAAAAAAATCATGTACATATAATAGGGGTGGGCCTCCTGATACAATATCATCACAATGCTTATGTCACGATACACTATTATTGCAATTTTAAACATATTATATACATTATAAAATATATTATTCTGTGATATATTGCAATTTATTTCAAACTTCAACATTTTTCCAAAATTTCAAATGATGTCCCCATAAGGAAAACTTGTCAACATCTGTTTTACCTATTTCTCCGTTTGTTCATCTCACTTTAATTTTATCGCTGCAAAATGGGACTGTCAAGCAGACAAACTGACCAACACATATTCAATAATAGATTGATATCTGGCATCTGCGTATCTATACAGTATTGCCACTGGAAATATTGCAATTTTATTTATTTGATTAGGACAATGCACATTAATGAACATTTCTGTAAATGCGCCAGTGTTAGCCAATTGGCTAGTTTTCAACTGTAGTCCTACCTAGGATGCATGTCTTTTATGGTGGGAAGAAACCGGAGTACCCGGAGGAAACCCACGCAAACACGGGGAGAACATACAAACTCCACACAGAAAGGCCCGGAACAACCTGGATTCGAACCAAGAACCTTCTTGCTGTGAGGCAGAAGTGCTACCCACTTAGCCACCGTGCGATGCCGTGATATCCCGACTCCCCCCCACCCCGAACATGTAAGCAGTGAAATCCTGCATTAGCTCTAAAACTAGAAAGTCAAAAACTCCATTTTTTACAGCGGTTATTATATAACTTCAAGTTTGTTTCAGGATATAAAGAAAGGACTGACCTTTCTCCTTGTCGAGGGGGGGCAGGATGCTGTTGTCTCGGCACACCTTGAAGTAAATCTCCTGCTCCACGCTCTCGGGGATGGCACCCTGGGGGATGATGATGCTGACACCCGTCTCGATGGAGCTCAGGACCCCTCCGTTACAGTTGAAGATCCCCCGGGCGGTGGCCACCACTGTGTGTCCTTCATCCTCTTCGTCATCGTCCAGCGTGCTGGGGCTGAGGGACGGAGGCACAGAAGTCAACATCATCAGTCAAAACAGTGTAGGCAGATGATAACGCACAGCAGAGGACACAAGAACAAACCCCCGGTCTTTCAGCAGCTCAGTAATTACCCTCATAGAACTTCCTGCTGAATGGGAAAATATGTTTCTCACCTTACAGGGATGGCCTTGGGGATGGCGTTGATGTTATTGTGCTGGTATTTGGGCCTGTTGTCCATAGTGCGTGTGAAGGTGTCCAGGCCACTGTCGTGATCCATGGGCTGTGGTGAAAGCTGAGGCTTCCCACCGCTGTTGCTCACCACAGTGGGCTTACTGAGGAGGTCCGTCTTCACCTGTGTGTCGTTGGGCAGCAGGTTGTGGTTGAACTTGGGGCTCTCAAACTTGCGCTCAAAGGGCCGGGCTGAGCTTGTGTATGGTTTGGGGACGTAGCGGTTATAGCTAGTTGGAGCAGGAGCACCCAGCGTCTTTAGCGGTGCTGTATCGGTGCCGTTGACCGGGAATTTGTCGGGGAGGCCCCTCGGGGGCAGGTAGCCACCTGGTGCCGGTTCGTCCCTGCTGGCCGGCCAGAGAGCTGGGAGCTCGGGTTTAGGATTGGGTGAACTCAACGGCTCGGGTATGGAGTTTACTGGAACTTTATGAAGGGAGATGCAGTAACTTAAATACAGTCTTTGCCAAACTATTATATTTTTGCAGTTTAGAAGTTTGGATAAGGCTTTCATTGTATTCACAGTAAGCACAATACAACTGTATTGTTAACAATGACAATATTATATATATTTAATTATATACTGTAATTTAAGGTTTCACATTGGGCTTAAAGGAAATTGTGAAGAACATTTTATAGACCTAAAGATGAATTGATCAACTGAAAAAGGAATTGGCAGATTAATCAATAATAAAAAAAATACCCCTTAGTTGCAGCCGTAAACAATACAAGTGACATAATCTTTACAGTGTCATCTAAAATGTCAATAATGTACATTAGATAAGTACATGATGACGAGAGTCACGCAGGAAAAGTAGCAAGAGCTTACCGTCATTGGGGCTGAGCTTGGGCAGTGTATTGGGTGGGATGGCAGACGTGGGGGGCCCATACTGGGATGATGGACTAACCTTCTCTACAGACTCAACTCTAGAGTGGGTAGACACAAAAAATACAGTTAACAAAAACAATAATGAGTCTGCAGCTGGTGTAACTAAAGAGTTCAGTAGTTGGGTACATCAGCAACCAGTGCCGACATGAGGTGTGCCGTTATACCTGTTGTATGGGTAGGATAGTTGAGCTGGTTTGGGCAGATTGTGGAAGCGGTTAATGCCAGGGCTGGGTTGGCCCATGGCCTTGCTGTCAAAGCTACGACGATCAAAGTAGGACAACTGCTTTCTGTAGTACTCCTCATCCTCATCTGGGTCATAGTGGTTGGAACGCACAACATCATCCAGGGGTTTAGAATGGGGCTTCTGTGGCTCAGGGGCCCTGGAGAGGAAGCAAAAAGAAACAAGTAACAGCTACAGAGATTTAAACAGAAGGGACATGCAATAAGGCAGGTCGTTTGGGGAATGATTGAAAAAATTTACAAAGAATATGTTCACGTAATTTACTCTCTAGATGGGACGTATTATGACCGACTGTCAGGGTTTGTTACGGACAAAGTCCACATTGCAATACACTGGTAAGAGCAAATTACGTTTAACCATGTATCCAGGTAATTTAAATGGCTCACAATACTGTATTGTGTGTACAGTTAATTTCATGTGGCGTTTTCATTTGCGGGGTGCAAATATCCACCAAAACAAGTTCCTTCCCAAGACTATTTTGCAAAGCCACAGTTTCTGCGTTTTAAGATTAGCACCGCCCAAAATGATTGTGATTGGTTTAAGGAAATGCAAACAACCCACGGCTTTTTTCCTCTTTTCCTAGAATGTATCTGTGGTGTAGCCAGACCTTCCTCCACAGCGCTGTGGAGATGGCAGTGGGAGACTATGAGGTTCCTAATGACCAGGCCTTTGGATGCCTTTTGTGTCTTTGCAAACCGTACCAGTCTGGCATGCTGCACAGTGACTCGTGTCCACTAGGAGGAGCTCAAACAGCAATAAATAAATTCCAATGAATCCTTAGCAAGGATCTCAGAGTTGTCCTTCAATCACCTACACTGCAGCCTGGGGTGCTGTAATGAGGACTACATACCTATAGGTGGATTTCTCTTGCTCCAGGTTGCTGAGGGAATTGGCTTTGAGGACTGGGCCAGGTGCACTTACAGGTTTAGGAACATCTGCAGGCTGAAAGGCAAAGGAGGGGCATCTCTTCAGTGCTTCTTGCATCTGATCCAGATTTTTGTTCACATGAATGGATTGCATGCACATAGATATCTAGCACTGTGCCTAACATCTTACAGGCGACACAATTCCAAAAGGTAATAGAGTATTTTACTAAAACAAGTTTTAAATTTTTAAGTCTCAAGACTCATTCTGCAGTTGTTTGACTCATGCATCTGTAGTTTGCATTTGGCCTCTGTGGAGTTTTTTGGTTATCTTCTGCTGCTTTGAAATACTTTAATATCCGATTAGAAATTGGTAAACATCTTTAATAGGTAAGAAAGGCTCCTTTCAGACATTTAACCTAACATGACCCAGTATGGTTCTTGTTCATTTAGGTTGAGTTTTCAGTTAAGCTTTAGGTATTTTTTTTTATACATAGGTTTTTAGTATTCTATTTCCTATCTACCTCGTTGAGTTTGTGACATGGATGCAATTTTCCATTTGGAAACTACTCTAACTATGTTAGCAATCCTTATAACTGTGATAAAGTTACTTTGGACTTTAAAACATAAATAGCACAGCTTTGACCCACTGAGGTGACAGCTGTACACCTCTGTGAAGAACTTACCCTGAGTGCTGATTCTCCTCCTTCTTTAGCCCTGTCCATAGAAACAGACCGTTTATTCTCAAACATCTTGACTCTGTTCAGCACCGACTGCGGTTTCATGGCCGGGTCCTCGTCCAGGTCTTCCCGTGGTGGAGGAGGGAGGGGTTTGGAGCCCGGAGTGATCGCTGGCTCACCTGGAGATTGCAGGGTCTCTGGTTTAGGGAGGGGGATTGTGGGTTCAGAGTTCATCATAGAGTCATGCATCCCTGTCTTAAAACCCCGGTTTGGAGGCCCAGAAATGTAGGCGGGCCTCAGACCAGAGTCACTGTAATACTGCTTTGGGGGCTCCGGCGATCGAGGTGAATTAATGGGAAAGCCGTGAGATTCTGCCTCATAAGGAGAGCGGGCATCATAGCCAGCTGGGGGCGGGGGTGGGGGTTCATCATAACGAATGGGCCCAGGTTTACTGTGGCGTCGTCTGCCATCATAGCCCACTGGTGGGGCCTCATCGTAGCGCGGCTGAGGGGGGCTGTAGTCCCTCCCTGGTCCTTCGTCATAGGGGGATCGTGGGTTGTAGCCCATGGGTTGCTGGTGGCCCGGCTGGTACCCTGCGGGCTGGGAGGATGAGGTCTGCTGGTCATAGGGGGGCCACTGTTCGTTGTAATGAGGCACACGGTTGTCGTAGTGCAGGTGTGAGTCAGTGTTGTGAGGCTTTGGTTCTGTGTAGCCGCCTCCATCGTATCCGTAAGGCGGGTGGTCATATTCACGGTATGGCTGTTTGTCCTGGTACGGCGGCTGGTGACTGTAGCTCAAAGACTGCTTCAGGCCATGGTTGATTCGCACGGGGTCCTCCATATTGTACAGATCTTTCTTGTACATCTGTGAAGAAACAGAATTGATACATCCATTATATCAACATTAGTTTGAGCTTTTAACAATCACCAGGTAGGAAGACAGAATGCAGTCAGGGAAAAATGCTTTCCCAAAACCAGATTAAGAACAATTTAAAGATTACATTCAATTCTGGAATATAAACTGAAACCTTGATGAACTGACCATGTATAACATTCACCAAATCATTACAAAATAAATCCTTCTACCATTTAATTAAATAAAGGTAAATTCAAAGTGCAATTACACAAGCAAACCTTTGTCCGTTATTCAAAACGTGTTCTGAATGCCTGTTTGACAAGATGCCTCTCAAGAATGATGATAATAATCCATATGGACACATTTGGGTTTTACATAATAACATATGTTATAAATAGTGAACTAACAAGCATTTTGCACATTTCTGAAAGGCCTCATTTCAAACATATGATGTGTAGCCTGTAGACAGCAAATTAAGTTACAGTACTTCCTATGGAGGAGGATTCATTTGTTGACCCCTACTCAGGACAAAACTACTAAACAGAAGACACAATGCAGTGTGCTGATCTGCTGATGTAAGTTTGTTTTTCCATAGGGTGAGATGCTTGATGGAAATCATTACCAAGAGTACTGTCTGCAGGTTAGCTTTCATCATGCAACCAACATTCAGTTTGCATCTGGTGCAACGTCAAACTACTGGCACTACAACAGACGACACATCTACCATTACGATGCCACTGTAAGTGCTACTATCGTTCATCTACAGAAGAGAGTTAAAGCTGAAAGGAACCCAAAAAACATTAGGAGCCATGCAAAGGAAGTAAAAGGCAACAGTTAGGGCTGGTTGTGGATGTCTTCATCCTGGTCAAAGACTCAGATGTGCCAGTCCTTCTGGTCTCCCAGCCCACTGTGGTGCATGTGGACTAGTCTGTCGCACATTTTCTCTGGGAGCCAGAGGCACAAAGTGGGCTCAGTGAGTCACACAGTGTGGGCATGTCATGCAGAGAGCTAGTGGAAAGCATGTGCGAGAAGACAGGCAGTTAAAACAGCAGGCTGGGGCCCAGACCCGGTCCGAGTGGCTGGTGAAACAGCGGGTACCTTTGGTTCTGGACCAGGTGGTCCAGACGGGTGGGGTTCATGTGGTGGTGGTGGTGGTGGTGGGGGCTGAATAAGCTCAGGGGCAGGGCTGGGGCTGCTAAGTGAGTCAGCCTGAGGAACTGCGGCTGCAGCAGGCGGCTCCTCGAGGTGCATACCCTCAAGATGTACAGGCTGCTCAACAGCAGGAGGCGCTACCACCGTCGGAGGCAACGAGGGCATGGGCAGAGCAGCCTCATCTTGCTGTGAAGTATTGTTAAGAGACATTTATAACACAGCCCACCTAGAGCACACAAAGTAAAGCTCACCGCAACACCATGATCTTCTTCCTTACACTGAATCAGTTTTACACCAGCCAGAGAATGTGGTTAGTAGATAACATACCAGTAGCTTCTAAAACATGTTTATTACTTAGCAAAGGACATTTAATCTTAACAAAGGTCAGGACACAACAGAGAACACAAAAGGAGCTATTCCTCAGCTCTGCAGTACTTTTAGCCATTCATCCATCTCTGAAAGGTGCAGCCTGACATGGCCTGGCTGCCAAGCTAGATATGAACTTTACCTGTTGCTGAGCGGCCATCTTGAACCCAGCAGGGTCTATGCGACTGGCTGGGTCTGGCTGCACAGGATGCTGATATCCAGGGTAACCAGGGGTGTCCTGAATCACAGGTGGGTCTTCTCGCACAGGCTCGGAAGAGCGGGTGATGGCGGGCTCCGTGGGAAGACCCACTTCGTCGTTCAAAGTCTCGTCCAGTTCCTGGTCTGTGTACGCTCCACCCTCTGTGTCTGTGTCCTCATAGTCAGAAGTGTGGCGGCTGTCCGTGCTATACATGGAATATTCACTACCAGGCGCCGACAGGTAGGACAGCCGGTCGTCGTGGATGTCCAAGTCATCCTCTGTTGTGCCATCCGCCTTAGCAGAGCAGAGAAATTATCATCTCATGTGTCGCTCAGTCAGACTAACAGGAATCAAAAAATATTGTTCAGCGAAATGGAATGAAAAAAGCAGCTCTCACCTTTCCCTCTGACACCCACACCAACTGGTTCTGCTGTTGCTGGATTGTTTCTTTCAGAGCTCCATACCAGCCGTCATTCATATTGTTCAAGTTGATTGTGGCTAAAAAAAGAATGATTTTTAGTCACATGAAGAATCAAACATGTAAAAAAAGAAAATGTACAGTCTCTCACACTCACTGGTGAACAGGTGGTGATTATTCTTCCTCAGTTTGATGGCTCTCTCATAGAGCTTCCTGGCACTCTTCCTGGACTCTGGACAAAGTCTGGTCCTCATGTTCTTCACACCCTGCTTAGTATCGGGATTTAGGAAGACTACAATTGGATACCACTGAGCATAGTTCAGCCTGTCCACAGCGTTCGGCGTAATGTCCAGGACAGCATGTTTGTCCTTCATGAGACAAAGAGGAGGGATTAAAAATGTATCTGTGACTAAATAATCTAAACTCCTACAATGCTGTTTTTAAAAAGGCATACTCACTCTGTCAATGATCTGCTTGATGGTGTGAAGACGGATGATTCCTGAACTACGCTGGTCTGTTCCAGCATCTCTAGGTTCACTCTCTGGAAAAAAGGTTAGAGGGATTTATGAAAAAAACATTTTTAAGTACTAAAATGTTTAGTGTACGTTGATGTTCACAATCAACTGATCTAAAGTGTACTGTATGTGCAGTATAATACATACAAACATACTTGCTAACTCAAAAAGATCGGGCTCTTCTCTGGAGAGCTTTTCTCGAGCAACATCAGCGATCGGCCCAAAGATCACCACAGGTCTCAGGAAACCAGCTGCAAAAAAGAATAAAAATATTAACAAACTCATAATGCAGCTTTAGTCTCACACTGACATATTAAGATAATAACATTAGATGTTAGACTCCTCACCCTCTCTCAGTACAACTCTTTCATAAGCCGGGAACTTTGTTTGGACAGGCTGAGAAGAGAGGTCCTCTCTGCTCTTCCTCAGGTTCCTCTTTGAGCTGCGAAGACCACGAAACCTCCAGAAGTCTGCCCGGTCACCTCCTGCTGTTTTGGGGAGAGTGTATTGCACACTGGACAGCTGCTCCGCTCTGTTGATAAAGGGAAGAAAGACGTGTAATACAAGCTAATGAATGTGTCATAATTTTGGCACAGCTAACATTAACTCTGCCAATACCGGAGGACAATACATGGCAATGATTATCATACCAAATTTAATAAGAATAAGAGGGCTGACTGTCCACTGTTGTGACAAACCTTTATCAAGCGTGTCACTCTTTGAGATAACTAACAATTCAAGGCAAAGCAGACATGTGCGTCTGTCAGGATGCCCTCACCTGTTTTTGTTGGGGATGATGCCCCTCTCCACCTCTTGGTGGTTCTTGCCAATGCGAATAGCCAGCCAGGAGCCTAGTTTCCCGTTGTAGAGGGTGTCCACCACACGGAACACCTCACCTTTGTTAAAGCTTAACCCATACGGAGATTCCTTCTCATACTCAAAGTGAGTCCGAATGTAGAAGGAGTCGCCAACATCCGACTCCACGATCCGCCGATACACTGAACAGATGAAAGCGAGTCAGAAACAATGGCCGATGTGACCAATATAAATTAATCTCTTGTCTCATCTCCTTACTCACTTCACTTACCATCTTTCTTCTTCTGGGCCAGAATGGTGACCTCTTCACCCTTAGGAAGGTCAAGGAGGAACAGCACCGCCTCCTCTCGGATTATGTTTGCAAAATCTACATTATTTACCTGGAATTTTGGGAACAAAGAGGTTACTGCTTTATTTGACAAACTAACTTTGCTGTTGTCGAGTACTTCAACGCTTAAGTAAAGGAGTATGCTTCATTGTTAAAAGCGTGGGTGACAGGAGGTGTGAATCTCCATTTAGAGGAAGGTTTACATAGCTTTTCCTGTTCTCAGTATTGCCTGGGTAACTGCAGGTTTTACTGCACTGCAAAAACTCAAGCCATTCCTCTTTATACTTGGAAGAAGGAGGAGGAGGTACAAACCGAAAGATATATGGCTTTGAGGAAATGGGACGAACACAGCGAGAGGAAACACAGATTTCTGTGTGTTCTCCCTCTGGGCCATTGCTAAGAGACCAGCCTGGAGGTACAGGAATTTTGGAGCCGCCAGTGTGTAAAATCATGAATAAAAAAAGGGAAGAGCTTGAAGATGCATACTCCATAAAACATGGCTGTTACAGACACTATCAGGTACCCATTGTAAAAAATAAGGAGAAGAAAAAAATGATCCTTTGTGACATTTAATAACAACTCAAAGTCTAGGAAAATTTTTACAACTCTTAAATTCACAAACAACCACTTGATTTCAGCTGTCAGGTTATACACTTGCTGTGTTAAAAATAAAGTATCTCACCCTGAGAATTTGGTCGCCCTCTTCCAGGCCCTCCTTAGCAGCTGGGCTATCCTCAAGCACTCCGGCTACGAAGATGCCCACGTCATTCCCCCCAGCCAGGCGCAGCCCCACACTCTCCCCCTTCTTGAACTTCACCAGCTTCATACTTGGCCTGAGGGAGGGGAATAAAAACAACAGTTGGGCTGATTTTCTTTGACATCACAATATCTGATGGCATTTCACTCCTTTCAATGCAAAATTCAATTTATGAATGTCTGGACTATTTACTCTTCAGTGAGATTACAGAAGATGCACGATTATCCGTGAAGAAAGAGAAATATCCAACAGAACATTTTACTACATTTCAACAGTTTTGCTGAAGACAAAAATAACCACACTAAATTGTTTGTCTCACGCACACTGATAGTTGTGCATCCAGTCATATTCAAAGCTGCTTATTCAAATTGCCAGCAAACCAGTGTGTGCCAAAAAATACAAAAAATTTTAATAGCATTGAAATCAATGCCTTGTGGTAGCCAAAATTATTTATATAGATTAGGACAGTGCCCGTTCAAAACGTGCTTGTTTGGTGGAGCTGATTGCTTGGGCAGCGGTATTGCTGCTTGTAGCTTTCAACCGATCCAGTGTACCCCAAAATAACTAAGAGAGACCCCAAAGCACAATTTAAATGTGGAGTAAACGTTGCCTCATAGACTCATGGCAGTGCACCATGCACCACCCATCTGGACAGATAGGGGAGTCAATCAGCAAAAATATGCATTAATCAACAACCAGAATCAGATCTTGGCTCAACAGCATTCAGTGGCTTTATTTCAGCTACTTCAACGTTAACACAGTCACAGTTCAACGTGTTTTGCACTCGGATTGGTTTGGAAGACACATAGACACAGACATAGATAGAGACAGAGACACACAGAAAGACACACACAGAGACACACACACTAGAGTTGGGAGGTATCAAAATTTTGATACCGTCAAACCTCCTCCCTATTTTACCGCTGTATATGGTATTACTGTGACTAATTAAACATTATGACGTAAGGCTCAGACGGCGTCACCAAACTGTTGGCTTGTGCCTACACCGTTCAGAAACTGAATACCAAACACTAATATTGAAACACCTCTCCCTTCTCATTAGGTCGGAACCCGAAATGCTGCCAAACTGCAGAAGTCGTGTTCTTCTTCGAGACCAGGTCACTCAGTGTGCGAGTGGCCCCCCCCCCCCTTCACACTGTCAGGTGATGACAACCACACATAAGCATTTTTTGGCATTAAATAAATTATATTTAATCATTGTCTCCTATATAAGTGCAATGCATTTTTTTAATGACGGTAGTGAAACTGAGACCGTTGCTATTTTTAAGACCCCGTGGTCGCCTGCCAATCGGAAGGTTGGTAGTTTGATCCCTGGTCCTGCAGTCCCATGTCCCTGAGTTGCCCCCGATGTGCCATCAGAGTGTAAATGTGTGTGAGTGTTTATCTGATGGCACCTTGTGTGTGAATGGTTCCTGTACTATGTAAAAGCGCTATAGAAAAACAGTTCATTTACATAGTAGTATGTGCGTAGTTTTTGTTTTGTAGATTTTAAGAAGACTTTAATATTTGATGGTGGGACATATGATAATGTAAATATTACCGTAGGATGCTATCATCGTGGGCAGCGCTTGGCACAGGAGCATCAGAGGGACTGACTGGCAGGTCTACATCTGGCTGTCCAGGCTGAGCATACACCGGCTTGGGCTCTAAACAAAAACACAAACCATGGTTATTGATGAAGATAGATGATAAACATGTAAAACATGTTTAAAAAGAAATAAATACTCCCTCAAACACAGTCACAATCTAGCAATACCACAGAAACATGTTAGACGGAGAACAAGGACACTAAAGAAAGAACACAACTGTTCAAAACCCCACACTGGCAAAGTGTTATCGCACACACACTTGTGCATAAACACACACACTCAAGGCACAGAGTGTCCTAAGCAGGGAGGTCAAACAGAAAGGCAGCAAAGTGCTGCAGGCTGGGGAGGAACGTCAGACACGATCAACTCATACGGTTTATTTTCACTTGGCTCCAGGCAAACTCAGCCCGGCTCAGCAGGCGTCTGGATCTGACTTTTTTTCTGATAGTCGTGCTTTTAAAAAGGGCAAAAATGACTGGTTCAAACAGGATTTCATTTTACTGTCATGAAATCATTTAATGTTGCACTGCTTATGATGGACAGGGAAACCCACACCAACATAATGTATTTGCTCACAGGTACAAGACACAAATTATGGGTGTACCAACATATCACTAAAAAAATGATTAATAGCTGATCTGTGTCTGACCTGGGAGTGGTGGGAGTGTTTTCTCTTCTCTAGCAATAACCGACTCCTTCGGTTTGGGCAGTGGAACCTCCTCTGGTAGCTTGACTGGCGTTGAAGCCGGCTTCGAGATCCGGTCGTCATCACGACTTCTGTGACTGCAGACAAAAATAGAGGTTTTTGTACAATTTATCTTTATGTAAAGAATATGTAACATTATAAATAATGTATTCTGGAGATGTAGAGCTTGGAGGCAACAGGGGAGCTTTAAGGCTACATCTTGACTACAGGCCATAAACAACTCAACACAAAACCCAGACTGGATGAAATTTTCTCGTGACTGCAGACAAAAAGGAAAAACTGTCTGAATCTTAATCCTGAAGGTCACCACTTTTCACTCTTTTATGCTCTATTTTTAGAGCAGCTTATCTAAGGTGTCAGAGTGGATTCTGTCTTTCAGGTGAATTTTACTGTGTGGCTCTGGGTGTACACCAGCAAAGGTTTGACTTTGATGCCAGTTTTAAAACAGTTAGACCACATAAAGTGACCCTGGCCAATTATAAGTCAGTAAATGATGACAGAATTTCCTTGTGTTTTGATCAAGGCTGACAATCCCGAAAATAAGTATTCAGATGGGAATAGAATTAGGCAAAGCAGGTTGTATGGCTCTGATTGACAAGGCTGCTCACTGGCACAACTTTTTTTTTTCTTCAAGATTATTATTTGGGGCTTTTACCTTTTCGATAGTGACACAAACTCTTACTGGGTGAGCTAGAGGCTGCCCCACTCACTGGCACAACTTTACTGGCAAGATACTGCTTTTATTCACAAGCTGAGTGACTAAGTAACCATGCAGGACTCGGTTTGAACTGGCTGCGGAAGAACAAACTTCTTTTCAACCCATCCAGGAGGAGGCCTTACTTTTAACTGCCAATTTCCTGACCTGAAAAAAGGTCACAGGTCAAAGATCCAGGTTCAGATAAACAATAACATCCTTTCCCAGCATCTCCTCTCTGTTAATTAAAATACTTATTAAAATATGCTCCAGTAGCCTAGACGTGTCTTAAATAAATCATTACAACATATTGTTGGTTTTGGCATCTTAACATGCACAAAATATATTGCAACCGAAATAGAGCATAATCAAGCCAGACATCCACAGACATTAAGAAAGATCTTACAAAAACTCATACACAGCCAGTTGGTGACATTGTTTTGTTCCTTCATTGTTGGAGCCATATTGTCGTTGTGCCAATCGCGCGGTTTGCCAACCAAAACTTTCAAGAGACACAAGGATCCTATGACACTTTCACAGGACTCTTGTCATCTGAAGTCAAAACAAGACGTGTCACTGAATAATTGATGCTATAATCACTTCAGCACTTCAGCAATATTCTATTAAGTAATAATTTGCTCCTACAGTCATTGTTGCAACAGAGAAATTATACATTTGAAAATTAGTGATGTGTTTGTTAAAGTCCTAACACCTAAAACAACTACTTGTCTATTAAGCTTCATCTATTTTACTACCACTATTAGTAACTACTCACACTGAGTAATGGTCACAAACTTACGGTATTCTCCAGCTGTTGACGTATAGAGGGAATAAAAAGGCCAGACAAATCTCATTAATTAAGTGTTGGTGAGACTGTTATTATAAGCATTGTTGCTTTTTGCAATGCAGTTTTCCTGTGTTTGGCATATAGCTTTCTCATCAAGACTTTTCCAGTTCAAACTAATTAGCAGTTTTTAAACTGATGAATAAAAAAATGCTTTGTTTCAAAATCACAGAGGATGTTAAATTCCAGACACACAGTAATATAGGTTGAGCAATGAACTTTTACACTAAGTAGAGTTTTTTGAGCAAAGAGGTTTCTTTTGCAGCTTAACAGTTGAGTTATATTTTCCTTGGGTCAATATGCAATGTGAAAGGGGAACAACTCTGGTGCTCTTTTGAGTTAAGGTAAAGAATTAATAATGTACTTTCAAACAAGGTTACAGTCCCAGAATTGCTGACTGGGCTGATGGCTGGAATTAACCCAAACATAAAATCGAAAATCCTTCACAACCTTAAACAAAAAAAAGCCTGTCTTAATAAATGTTGAAAAAAAAAGAAGCATATACATTATGGCCATATTTTTTTTTAAATATTCATATAGGGCTGAAAAAAAATGTTTTAACTATTATTAATCTGCTGAATATTTTCTCAATAAATCATTCAATTTAAAAAAAAAAAAAAGTAAACAGTGCCCATCACAATTTATAAAAGCCAACAGTGATGTCTTCAAATTGCTGGTTTTCCCAACCATAAAAAAAAAGTTGATTATCAAAACACATAAAAAAATCTTAATTATTGTTGGTACTTGGTTGCTCATTTTTATATAAAGTGCACAGAGAAAGTAGTAGAAATAAACAAAAAACTGAATCAATATGAAAGTGAAAGATTATAATTTTACACTGTTGCCTAAAATATAAAATGTGTGACAATGGTCTTTACCTGCCGTTGCTGATTTGTGGGGGGGAGTGTCTGGAGTGGTCCGAGGGTTCAGATCTTCTGTCTGGCGAGCGAGACCGGCTGCTACGATGTCTGTCATGTGATCGATTGGATTGGTCGGATGCCATAGAATGGATATCTGAAATGTCTGATCAAACAAGAGCCACTGTTCAACAACTGAATTCCATAATACACACTGACAAGTCTGGCTTTTCAGCTGCGCCCCATTTAAGCTGAATCCAACACTTAACACCACTCTCACCGTCTCTGTCGGAGGCGTTGGCTGAAGGAATGCTATCATCGAGGTCAGGGATGTTCAGCAGGGTTGCCCTGTCATCCCTCTGAACAACCATTTTTAGCTTGCCCTTTGACCTTTCTATGAGCTTCTTGGCATCTATCAAGGAGAGGTTCTCGGTCACTGTGCCATTGATCTGAGATAATCAGAAAGAAGCTATTAGGCATGGCAAAACAAAGAACAGACAGATCATTTCAATTCAAAATAAGACTCATCAAATAAAGAGTTCTTTGTTTCACATTTAAACCCAATGAAATTGTCATGAGAAGTTAAAGCACGAGATCACATGCAAATTAAGTGCAACACTGATTATATCTGTCAAGGTCAAATCTATTTGTAAGCTTCAGAATGAGCTGTACAGTACTAACTTGCACATCATTTTGACAATTCTTCCTTTAATCATTTGAGTATCCTTTTATTTCCTAAGTGCTGGCTATTATGTTAGAAACGATTGATTCAGAACGGCTACAGCTATGCACAAAAAGCTACATAAAGCTGTTAAAAGAACTAAGCTACATCAAGCAGCTCAAGCTGCAACTTTAAGTGCTGTTAGGCAACATAAGACTTTAGAAAATATAGACTAATACATCAATAAAGTGAGTACTCGTCAATTCCAGAACAGTAAACAATTCTTCTCTCCATCTCCATCAATACAAAAATGAAAATGTTCACCAGGCTTCTTGTCTCCCTCTTCCTCACCTTCAGAACAACATCTCCTTCCTGGATGTTGCCGTCCCTGGCTGCCAGGCTCTCGGGGGAAATGTCCTTGACAAAGATGTGGCTGGCCAGGCGCAGGCCATATTCTGCTTACAAAGTGAACGACAGCAACAAAGACCATGTTAGCACAGAGTTCACGTGTCCACACCGCACTGACTGCACTTTCCTGTCAAGCTGCTGCTCCCACTGGGATTAACAGTACTGATTAAAGACGATTAATTGCTCTTTTACTTAGATTTACTTCAAGAAACTTGGATTTTGCTGTGGCTGGCAAGTTTTGTTTACTCTGGCAGTTGACCAATGCTGATTTGGATCTCTTAGTCTCTCCTTAAAGGGTGGCTGTCTGGTAATAGATTCGTAAATAAAATGGCAGGTGATTTCCTGGATTATCTAAAAAAAAACTCTGTCTTCCTTTTCATTATCCCCGACTTTGTGAGCCTCACCTTCATTTTTGCGGGATTTGACAAGTGTGACCTTTGCAGGACGTGGGGGCAGGTTGTGTGAGCGGCGGTCTGAACGCGGGGAGAGACTTCGCTCTCGCGAGCCGCTGCGTTCACGTTCGCGGTCCCTTCGCCCGCTGCTTCGGCCGCTGCGCCTGCCCATGGCCCCGCCCACTCCACTGTAAGCGCCGCTGCGTCCGCTCCGCGTCTCGTATATCTCTTCATCATAGCTGTCCTCCTCCTCGTCATGCTCTGACATAGTTTCCCTCTCCCCTAGGCGGCCCATGGGAACATGCACCTTCCTCTTACGCCTGATTGTCTGGCCAAAGGAAATGAGATATGAGATCAGTTACAGTAAGAAGAATCAATCATGTATATTTCTCCATTAATCAATTGTGAAATATATAACAAAGGTCTATATGAAATGTTCTATGTATATTAACATGTATGTCTAAATGACATACATGTTAATATACATGGGACAACACATTGTAGTCTTTGACTTTAGTTTTACTTTCAACAACTAACCAAATAGTTTCCTAAAGGAATTCTTAATGGAAATTTTACACTCACAATTTTGGCAATTTTCCCACTTTTACGAAGTTGCTGGACTGCATACGCGTGCTCCACATTGTCCATGGAGACAGCATTAACCATAACAACTCTGTCATTTTCCCTAGAGAGGGGACACAGAGATACGCGACATGCTGGAGTCTTCCTGGAGCAGGAAGGGTAATTTAATACGAATAACTAGCAATCTGACCGCACTTCTATTAATAGAACAAAATCTTACTGCAGTAGGCCTTCTGCTGGGCCTCCTTTCAGCACATCTGAGATGACAATGGAGGTCTCGCCACTCTGAAAATGAGGGTTATCCCGACCTCCTGATATGGCTATCCCAAAGCCAAACCCTGGTGCCTGCACACAGAGAAACATAGATTAGGATGTTGATTTAGCAGTATGTACGGTCTAAAATCCTGAACATTATACAAAGGTCTGACATCACTGACTGACAAAAGGCAGGTCAACTTGTAACATATGCCACTGAGACTCTAAATCGAATCTACAGTATTACAAAACACACAAAATCAGTATTTTTTCACTGCCAGCAAGCACATAGATTAATAGCAGTTGCAAGTTGCCTTCTTCTGAGTGGTTTGTAAGCAAAACATACACAAAATGCAGTTTGTGTGTAGGTTTTTTAGGCTTCACAGCCACAAACGTGGGAGAGAACCATGCAAAAGAAAAGCTCTGAGATAACTGTTAAATCTGCAATTGGCAATAAAGTAAGCTACATGATGTGATCCTGAAAATATGGAGGGTGGTGCAAGCAAAGATAGAATAGAGATACTGGGACCAGGACAAGTTTCAACATGGACCGATGTAAAGAGCATCTGAGGGAGGATACCTACCCTGTGTAGTGTTACTGTGTGCTGTTCCCAAATGACAGTCTCCTCCATTGCTGCACTCTGGAAGACACAGTACAGTGTGATCAACACAAGAAATTGATAAACACAAGAAGTCCAACCGAGTTTAGAGCCAAAGACGCAAAATTAGGCACCCGGAAAAACAGATGCCGTCTTCCACACAGATTTAGTCATTCACTGTAAATTATGAATTAATGAATGAATTAATAAATTAATTATGCAAAAATGGCAAAAGCTCACTGGTTCAAGCTTGGTTTTCCCAAGTCTTCTATGATGGTAAACTCAATATCTTTGGGTTTTGGACTGTTGGTTAGACAAAACACAGCATTTTAAATAGGACTGAAACTAACAATTAATATTATTAGCGATTAATCTCCAGACCATTTTGGTATTTTTTTTTTCTTTCAGACAATGCAAACATTTTTCTTAAAATTGATAAATTGCAGTCAATATATCAGTGTTCAAGCCAGTTTGCTCCTGAAATGGATTTACACAGCAGCATTCCACCAGAACTGTGAATTTAACCTTTTATCTAGTTCTGCAGGATGGTCCATCATCATCATCATCATATTTTTCAAGTGAATAATGTGGATGTTGTTGTCAGCACAATCTAGCTAATTTCCTTTCTAATGTGTGCACTCGTGCTTCCTGCCACTGATGTAAAGTCACTGCTTCTGCAGTATGAACATTATCTTAAGTTAAGAAAACAAATAGCCATTCAAGGAATTTTGGTTTTATTTTATGATTTGTATCACTCCTGCACTGCAAATATAGGATGGAAAACATAATGCTTAGAGAACAAAACCCCACACAGAAAAATTAAGTAAAAATGATAAACAGTCAACAGTCTAAAACTGTACACATTTCCACTCTACTAAGTTAAGGGTTTGTTAAAAGAGGGAAGCATTCTCTGTGTTCCTGGGCTCCTCACATGCAAAATCTAATAAGGATGCAAACTGTCACAGCCACTATACACATACAGGGCCGCACACAGCCAGTTATTGAGTTTGTTTCAGGTTTTACACTCTTACCTATTTACAGTGATACAGATAGCACTGTGTTGTGCTTGGTTTTATCTGCAGTACACTCACACATCTTGCCAAACAGATCACACAATATCAACATACTCCTTTATAGTAGATCCACAGTATGAGGCCCCATGTTTACAGTGCATTGAATACAATTATCCAACAATGCAATGATAAAAACATTGCTAGATACAATGAGGCCAAGCACACACTGCGTCACATTAACAACCAGAGGATAAGATGAAGGTCGACTCCTTCAGCCGGTCAGCATCGTCCTCATCCCCCCACAGCTCACTTCTTATCTCATCTCTTCTTCTATAGCACTTTACCTCCACCACAATCCCACGACACTTTGTACATTCAATGGCTGCCTATAAAATACTATCAGGTCCATCCCTTTGGGAGAAATTACAATCCACATCACAGCACCTAATGCAATAATCCCCATTTGTCATGTAAATTGATCCGAGGAGTGCGACCTTAATAGGTGAGATGATCACACATTTTCCCCTCTGCTTGGCTGGTAATTTATTTGACACCTCATTGGGAAGAGTGATCTCATGTTGCGGCATATACAACAAAGTGTGATGACAGATGAACAAAAGGAGATTAATCTTACATTAAAAGCAGCATTGGTTTCAGTGCTTGGACCCTGAGCTGACATCATTGCCACCTTGTTAGCAGCTTCAAACCCAAAACATCTAGCAGGTGTCAGACCAGCAGCTTCATGTTGAAGATTCCTCTGCACCACAACATTATGACAACCTGCCTAATAGCATGGCTATACATTTCCCAAAAGTTATGATGAGCTACAGGCAAAATATTTAAATATTAGAATTTGAAGAAAAATAAATCTTTCAGAGAGACAATGTCTTTTTTGTTTTTCTATGATTCACTGTCTCTGCTGCCATCCTGTTTATTTGTTTTACCACCAAGGCTTCCTTCAAAACATCGTCCTCGTGTCTGTCGTGACTTGTCAGCCAAGTGCCAAAAGTTAGCTAGTGTCTGGGCATCCAGGCAGCTGAATACATCGCCACAAGTGGCCCCAGACGTTCTCAGCTTGGCAGTAACAGTCACAAACTCCTCAAGCAGCTTATGGTGGGACTCTCACATGGAGGAGGAACAAAAGTTTCAACAGGGGAACTCCCCCCGACATTTTACATTGAATACACTGCACTAGAAAAAGTAAAAGAGACATCTGAATATTAAAAAGAATGCTGAAAACAGAGGCTTGAATTCTCACTGGAAAGTTTCCTCTTTGAAGAGTAGGATTTATGCCTTGTGTCTTCTTGATCAGCACTGTGAAAACGCTGATGCAGGGAACTCGAACATTTTGTCTAAATTTATAGATGGTTGCCAATAAACTGCAAAGTTATGGGAGGTACTTGTTTCCAGTTGACATTCCTACTTTCGGAAATTCTTTATAGGCATTAATGCAGCATAACAAACATGCACACACACAAACGTATAATGTTTAGGCTCTGTGTTGCAGCGGAGTTGTGAGAAATGTGATTTTGTTTTCCGGAAAATATGATTAGAGAATGCTTACTGTGTCTGATCCTATTCAAATAACTCACCATGAACTTAATGAAATGTATAATCATAAATGGAGTATAACAGAAGGAATCATAAATGGAGTAAAAACTGAACATAATTTAGGGGGAAAAAACTAAACAAAAACAAATTTATCCAGGGTCCAGCATTGAGAGAGAGAGAGAGAGAGAGAGAGAGAGAGAGAGAGAGAGAGAGAGAG
>NC_045740.1:5859554-5869874 GCF_008692095.1 Etheostoma spectabile
CACACACACACACACACACACACACACACACACACACACACACACACACTTTTGCTTTCTCTGCTTACAGAGCGTGTTGCTCTGGTAACTGGGGGAACAGTGTGGTGTTGTTCAAGTGGCCTGACATTTTCAGGCTGTGTCTGAAGGTTCCTCTCAACCGTGGGAGGTTTAAAAAAAGACACAGCTGAATTAATTTAGAAACAAAAGCTTTTTTTGGCATTTTAAATGAGCACTATTTGTTGCTACATGCACATCTTAACGCAGTCTGCACTAATTGCTGTTCTCTGTAGAAATTAAGAATAACAAAAAATAAACACGTTGCAGAAAAAAATGCTAATAATATTGTATGCTCATGGCATTTTGTCTAATTTTACTTTACTTTATTTTATAAAAAAGGACAGAACACATTAATCAACATTTCCGTAAATGTGCCGTGTTAGCCAGTCGGCTAATTTTCAACTGCAGTCCTTTGGCCAGAGGATTTTAGACCATAGCAGCATGTTAGTGCCCTTTTTAGAGCCAAAGACTTCTCTCAAAAGTCAAGTAAACACAAAAGAAAGACAAGGCAAAAGTCTGAGTCAACTCTCTGCTGCTCCTGTGTACAGTTTGTACTAAAGTCGGGTCAGCATCCATGGACTGATGAGTTTTTGTGGCACTGTTGTGTACACCCTTTATGGCCACAAATAACTGGTGCCAACAGAAGCTTCATCAAACAAGCCAGAGCCAAGGCTGGCAGCCGCTTCACAGCAGAAACACACTATGTCGGTTGGGTCAAGCTTGGGGGATTACAACCAGGCAACTTGGGACCCAGCACTATAACACAGATGGACTACAACACAGATGGACTACAACACAGATGGACTACAACACAGATGGATCACAACACAGATGGATCACACAGCTGAATCACACAGCTGAAAGGAAAAAGGACAGGAAAGCGGTCGTCAAAGTGGACTGTGTGAAGTCAATACACAATTGGTAAATGACACAATTCTTCAATAAGCCCACTGTTCTTCTATTCCTCGGCAAAAAACTATGTCCGTCAAAGAAATGCTCTAACATTAGCCTTTTAAGCATGTAAATCAATGTGAAACTAATGATTAATTTCCTAAATTATAGAGAAAAAAAAAGAAATTTGTGAATTAATCAATTGGTCAATCAACAGAAATAATAATTTTCTGTAAATTATGTTTTAAGCAAAAATGGCAAAAAGTCACAGGTTCAAGTAGAAATATCTGTTTGCTTTTTTATGACAGTAGAGTGAATATCTTTTCGGTTTTGCACTGTTGGTTTGAGAAAACATTGCATTTTATGTAGGGCTGCAAACCAACAAAAGGGATCAATGGAATATACCAAACCTAAAAAGAATCCTTGGCTTGTCTCCAGTTGCCTGACCAGAGACGTAACAAACCCTGGGTAAATATTGGACATGTATTTGAAAGATGGACAGCTTAGAACCCAAAAGGACGAAGAGTTTTGCCAGACTGATTTATCACGGCAACTAAGGATGGGCATTTTATGTCATTTTAACATTCACATTACATTATACAGTACTCAAGTTGTTACTTACATAAACAATTGAGACACAGCCAGTAAAGTTATCCCGACTTGTCCTGGCTACCGCTGCCATGCTTACACACCATAACTGCTAACGTCAGCTAACGTTACAATAGGACCAGGCAAGCGGGCTACGACTGTTTACAACGTGTAGCCTGTTCAGCTGCCATAGCAAACAGCAGTGTTATTTTAAGCCAAGAAAGGGGGGCTGTAAATCAGGAAGAGAGGACTGTGAATTTGCAGTGTGTTTAGTGAATGTTGCAGTAATTCTAAGCAAAAAAGTGTGTATTTCAGTCAGGTGGAAAAGGACAGTAATATAGTGGTATTTTTAGCTGTTTCTACCATAATTCTAAGCCAAGGAAGTGTGCCTGTCCGTCGGGTGAAGAGGACGGCGAAGTTGTAAATGTAAATGTAAATGTGCTGTATTTATATAGCGCTTTTCCAGTCTTAACAACTGCTCAAAGCGCTATTTACATCTACAGGAAACTTCACACCATTCACAAGGCCATTATACACTGTGGCCGGGGCTGCCGTACAAGGTGCCACCTGCTCATCAGATACACACTCACACACATTCACACTCTCGATGGGCGCACACCGGGGGCAACTCGGGGTTCGTGCCTTGCCCAAGGACACTTCGACAATGACTGCAGGGGCAGGGATCGAACCACCAACCTTTCAATTGGCAGGCAACCGCTCTACCACTGAGACACAGCCGCTGTGTTGTGGGGGTTTTAGCGGTTCCTACCGTAATTCTAAACCAAAAAGGTGCATCTGTCAGCATGGCACACATCTCCGCATGAGTGCAGACTTTTATGGCTGTCAATATAGCCAGCGTCTAACGTTAGCCACTCCGCTGTGGAGAAATGTCTCGCTAGGTGAGACAAGCATCTAGCAACATTGTTGAATGCTGCAATCTCAGCCTGGCAACCTCCATGACTTTGGTATTTTTGGCTATTTGCTTACATTCTATGGACCAAACAATTCACTGTTACTGAATGATAAAATTACCAAATTTGGCTGGTTAAATAGTACAAGGAGCTGCTCTTTGGGACTGCATTGCAAGTCATTCTTCACATCTCTTTATTTCCTTTCCAGATTATGTACTGTAGCTACCACAAACACAGAAAACAGTCAACCCTAAGCTTGCTTCCAAAGAGGGAACAGAAGCAGTATGGTGGGGTGTTCAAATCTCTGACAGTAGATTTTGTGCTGTAGTATGGTTTAGGGGTGAGGCAAACCTTACTCAATTTTGACCGCTCTAGGACAAGAGTAGCTAAAAATAGCTCTTATTAATTCTGCTGTTGTGATGCTGCAACAGAGTGATTTAAGGGAAACTTTCAGCATGAACACTGGAGAGCATTTAATAACCCCTTGTTATATTAAATGCCACGGAGTGACTGGAACAAACGATGCAATACAGCAAAGAAAATACATTAACTCCCTCTCTAGTGACTATTTTTTGTAATGCCTGAGGAAAACAAAGAGAGGCAATTCATTTTCACAAAGCCTTTACAGTGCCAGTGCAGTGAAAATGTAGCTATTGCAACAAGTAAAACAAAAGAGGATACTTAATGTTGATGCTGTGCTACTCACATGTTACCTAGTGGTACTAAATGAAATTTCTAGTTCTGAATTCTGCTGATTAACTGAAACAAAACCAAATGACAAAAATTACTTTTAAATAATTTAATAAACAATGATAATAGTATGATACATTTCTTCCATTAAAAGGATACAGATAACCACATCCAGGGGCGTAGAACAAATTCTGGGCCCTGTAGAAAGGCTTTTTCTATGGGCCCCTCCTCGCATCCACAGCTATTCATTCTAGCATCTTTTTGGGCCCTCCTCACATTAGGGCCCTGGGTACTCAGTCCCCTTTTCCCCCCCCAGTCCGACGCCCCAGACCACATCTCATCTTTCGAGGACCCCCCCCCTTAATGCTTTAGTTTAGAGCATTACTTTTTGATTTTAATGAACGTTATCTCAAGGGGTTTATCCTTCTAATAAAATACTCTTAAAATCTCATTTTATTAATTATATTCCTAGAATTAGTGTGAGAAGACGCTGATCCTTATTTGGGAACCAAATGGGCTTCCACAGTCCAACTACTGATGGGTCACCAAATGATAGGAGCAGCAACAAAGATAATGAGGCACAGTCTCTCCAGCAAGGAAATAAACAACTCATTTGCTCCAAAGTTCTGAGTAGAGCATTACGGCCATTCACATCAAACCAGGAATGACACTGACACAAAGATGAGCATGCCACCAATGAACAAATTGCTAAGTCAAAACGAGGATACTTTCACTGTGCAAGTTGCACTGCGGCCAAATACAGAAAAAAACAGGATCACACTCCACTGTGGCTGCTGGCAGTGAAGCAGCAAACAAGTAAAAGAAAATGATTGATCACTTCAGTTATTGAAAACAATGTGCAGGGGAGTGCTGACAACTGCTAAAACTCCCCTGCCTCAGAGAACATTTCAAATGCTAATGAGGGCTCATGCCTTAGCACCACTCAGTGGGTCCCCTGAGAGTTAAGTGACACTCTGCTCATACAGCATGGTTAGACACTGTACAGTGGATCTCTAATGGAGGGAAAGAGACGCGGCAATGCACGAGTGATAAGAAGGTCAGATGAAACATATCAACTCTGACATAAAAACTTAATTACTAACCATCACAAAAACATGAAAGCCACACACTTGCATTATTTAAAGGCTACAGTAAAACAGACATCCACCTTATTCCCTTCTTTTTTTTTTGGTTTGTTGCTTTAGTATTCAGATAAAACTGGATCCATACAAGCTCAGAAGGTACTTACATCAGTTCATCCTGGTCACTACAGAGGACACAGAAGAAAACATCTCCAACCTACAGCTACTCCTCAGTAAATCCAGCAGGAGATTCCAGCAGACGCACATCAGCAGCCTCAGTGCATTACCGCACCAATCAGTGCTAGGAGGGACTTGCCCCCACCTTCCTTTCCTTTCTCTTTTCTTGGCTCTGGAGCAAGTGAAATTATGAACACAGGTGAGGGTTTAAGAAACACACCCCGCAGTTACACCCTAACGCTTCTCTGCCCCACAAAAGGTCTCTTTCCTTTTCCAACAGCTTTCTTCAAAATGTATCCATTCCTCCAATTCTCTCCTTACACGCTCATGGGATCGAAGCAAATTCCCTCTGGCTTGGCAGCGATCTGTGTGGGATCTGCAGTTCCGCTACAGCATGGGACTCCTCTGTACTAGCGAACATCCATCCGCAGTGTAAACTGCTGTATCGGACTTAACCCCTGAAGTGCTGGTTGAGCCATAGCAGAATTCATCAATTCTCTTTGCATGTGGGACAATATTACACCCCTCCTCCCCAGGTGTGCTGCATTGCATGCATAAACTATGTTCAAAAGGTCAGTGACATCCCATAGAGGATTCCTGGCCATCAAACTGACAGTTAATAATAAAAAACATATATTATATGTATATTTTTTTTTTACACTGCATCTAAAGACAACACAAACACCATTGTATTTTAACTAAACACTAACATTTGTTAAAATTAGCAGGCTGCTAATAAAGCAGATACAATTAAGCTGAACAAAAAAGGGAAATCTTGAGAAGTGGAGGCAGAATGAGAGGAAAGCAAAGAGGCACATGTGAGACATCCCATGTTCAATGAGGCAGATTGCTGACATCTGTAGGGCAACATGTTTAACAGACAGTTTATTCTAGATTTAATTTCCACTTTGTAGAACAGCTAAAATGTTAGTAGTCTAAAATTAGTTAATTAATTCCAAAGCAGTTCAATAAATTCAACTAATTCAGGAGAACATGAACTCAACAACAGCCTGCCCTTAATATTCCCTTCAGGAAATGTTCATTACAAACCACAGCCCAGGTTATAATGCTGTTCTTGAAAAAATAGCTTACTGCAGTGCAGTTTGCAACAAAACTAGGAACATTAGGATAGAACTATCCTGTGGAAAACATTATTTGTATATAATCAAGCAGCATTGCAAGGGCATGGTTAGACAACTTGCCAAAAGTGTTTATATTCATTTTAGGAATTTAATCATTTCACCACATTACTGTTAAGACGTCTCTGTTTTCTACAGAGTGACATACTGCATGGTTGCACAGACAAATGAATTCACCTAAAGCAACTTTAAGTATCTGCAGTATGTGCCAACCACATACATACTGAGGCATTCCTTGTTGTCTAAGGACCACATTTTCCGTCATCAACATCAACAGGAAACACATGGTAGACAGAGTTGTTAATAAAGGCTGTGGCTATCCTTTTCTTTACAATGCAACTTTTGTTCCAGCTCATATTGAGAAGACTGGTTATACAATGGCAGAAACTACTGTACTTCTCTATCAGACAGATGTAGCAAAACTTCCCTGCGCACTTCATCCTAATGTCTATGATCAGTAAAGCAGCTCAATATGTTTTAGTTTAACATAAAACATCTACTTAAACATCCCTTACTGCCTGTAACAGACTGATTGTTCCTCATCAAATTCCTGACAGCCATGAGGTGGTTATTACCGGTATTGCTTAATGTAAGGGCATCATTTGCATGCATTGTCTATGTCCTGTTCTCTGTGAGCAGGAGGTAACCCAGCAGTAACCACTGACATGGACACACTGTGCATAAAGTAAATTGGTGACTCAGCTAGTTGTTACAGACTTGATTGTGAAAGACAAAATACATCACAGCAATATCCAACAAATACACAAAATGCAATGACATAAGGAAGATAAAACAATATCACAAAAACAAACCTGTGATACAGGGAAATTACAATTTGGCAAAGAGGAGCATCCAAGGTTGAACAGACTTCAACCAACACAAAAACACATTTGTACAAATATTTAGCCCAGATTCATCATCAAGGTAGAACATGGATCTAACACCAAACCAAGGCCATGTGGGTCACGACATCCCACACATAGGTCAGGATAATGAACGAGATGTACACGCCTGACAGACAGCCAGCTTAAATTAACATCCCTCAAAGCAGAGCCCGGGAGCGGTGACAGATTCCACACATAGTTTGCTTTCTCCACCACCTTCTGCCTACCAGGCAGCCTCCAAATTAATTATTTCTACATTAACCAAGAGGCATGTAGGGATCCCAAACTGCTGATTGCCTCAAGTCAGCAGTTGAGCCACTTCTAGATCTTCTTTTTTAATACTACATTAATGAGGACAGAATGCAAAGGTGTGATTACACTCTAAATAAATAGTCTTTCCGCCTTAACCTAAGTTATATTTCTTTCTTTCTTCTTTTGACAACACCTTTCTTACTTAAGTGCTGTTCACCCTGTTACGAGTTGATGAAACACTAAAACAATTTTGGAAACATTATTTAAAAAAAGAAAAAAGAAAAAGGTACATCCATTAAATAAAATAAATGAGGATTGTGTATAAGAGTATAGACCTGGTACATAGCTGCTTTTAGTAAAGATATGACATTCCTTTTTTTGTAGTAGTATGCACATTTTGCAATAAAATTTTAACAAAAAAATGGATAATTTAGGAATCTGCTTTGAGTTTTAGATTTCTACAATGAAAATCACGTTTCTGGATTTAAAAAAATATATATATTGACCGATACATCGGCAGATCGGAGTTTTAAATAACCAGATATTCGTATCGGTCTTAAAAATCATTTATCGGTCAGGCTCTTGTTCAAACCTTAGATATTCACTCTCAGGGATAGTGGCTCAGTGTAAGCAGTCTAAGTCCAAACCTGGAGTCAGTGATCATAACCAGAACCTGAGTGTGTCCTAAACACATGGAGCAGGAAATCAGCCCCTGAACTCAATCAGCCCTGTGGAAGTTATCAGCATCCCACACAGAGCACATAAGAGGGCAGGAATGTGCTGATAAGCTGAGCCGCTGACCTGCACCCCGCCTCCTCTCTGTCCCAGTGATTGAAATGAGGATGACACAGCCAATGAAAAACACTATTGATAAGGAACGTTTCTGCACTATAAGAAAAAGGAGGTTCACGTTGAAATGTGATTGATGAGAGATTTTGCAAGCCTCTTTATCTTGATAATTCCACACCCCTTTCAAATAGGGATTTACGATTGGACTTGAGTTATACAAACAAGCTTCTGTATAACTGGAGCTATAAACGTAACAAAAAGGGGGCAATTTGTTGAAACAGAGACTTACTGTTCAATGGGGACATGGACTTTAAAGTCATATTTTAAGAGGCGTTTGCTAGGAAGTCTTAGCTCGGCCATGTAACAGAGAAATTACCTTTCAATGTTCACAGCACCCATCAATCAACTCACACCATCTCCAAAAAGTAGCCTAAAAATGAGGTAGTATAAAATGTGTAAGAAGCCAAAGAAGATAGATACCAACTATTTAAAGCCTGACCTTTGAAATGTCATTGACGAGGCCAGTACGTATAGTACAATATACTATGAATTAAATTTTGTCCATACAGTTGTTTGTGAAGGTTGACAAAAACAGACAACACAAAAAACATTATTACAGTAAAGGATCTTTACTAGCTGAATGTGTCCCTTTTATGTTAGCATTTTTTTTAAACTCTATTGGCACCAGTTACATTCATCTTGTGCCAATAGAGCATGCAGTGTAACATTTGAGTGGACATAAAGAGGTGGACGGGATTAAACTGGGCTGCAGTTTATATTGAAAAAAGGATGAGATGAGAGCTAATAGGCTCAACCAGAGGGAGGAACAAAGAGTGTCAAAAGTGCATCTCAGTCTGAAGTTACACCTCTCAGTGGATGAAAATATCACAATGATACTAATTATTAAAAAAAGATTCCATGGTGTAAGCAGAGATATAGTACTTTAGGATAGCACAAGCTAACTCATTAAATCATTTTTTTCTAGTGGCACCTCTAGGCTATCACTAACACTGAAAGATGGCTCTTTCCAAAGTCTCCCACCATTTTTTGACATTGTTTTTCCAGCACCCTCTCGCTTCACAGTTCCAGTTCCATTACTTTCTTCAAAGAAGCACCAGAGGACATCCACTTTGTTCTCTTTTACATTATATAAAAAGCCATTTGGTTTGGCATTAACCAAGCATTATGCCAATTCATACCTACGGTTTAAAAATATAGAAAGTGGCCACACGATATTAACACAGTAACGCAGTCTCATAGGTACATCAGTTGTTATGTAGGTATGTTATAACTAGCAACAGATAACCCCCTTATTCCAGTTTCTACAGATACACAGTACTACAAAACTGCAGTCAAATGTAACTCAAGTAGGCAAAATATCAGAAACATTTGTCTTTCCAAAACCACAATGGCTTTAGTGACTGCTGTTCCCATGACAGCTTAGGTCAACATGATTTACAGGCAGACATGTATGGCTGCCCTTGAGCCTCTAGATAGTCTCTTAGTCTCAAGCAACATGCTTGCCAGAAACATCCCCTGCACAACACTGCCATCGGAATTATATATTTAAAAAAAAGAAAAAGTTTAATCATGCAAGAAAACAAGTTATGGCTGCCACAAATATTATCTGTATTGTGCCTCACCCATTTCATTTAACAAATCTTGTCCTGCCCAGCTCCAATAATATATATCCATGACTATATCATGAGGCCAGTGATGACATGTTTAAGTCATAGACCCAAGCTCCGGGGATGTGTAGTAATAACTCATCATACTACCACTGAAACATTTACTAGTTATATGTTGTGTTGTAAATATGTTATAGTTAGAGAAGAAATGTAATGTATGCTCTCTAAATAGTCTGTTGGGAGCATCCTTTAAATTCAAAGTCTGTTATCCATTATAGAAACTTGACAAATCAAAGACAATACAATTCTATGTCAGAACCAGTTGATCTACCTTTTATAAAGTGAAAACGACTATATTGTAGAGGTAGGCGATAATGACAACATTAACAACATATTTAATACCTAATAATTTTGGACACTGTTAATGATGCTTGCATACATTGTGTAATCTTAGCAAAGATTGTGAGACATGTTTGTGGGGCAAAGGCCATCATTGTTTATTTCCCACAGCAGTAATTCTTTCACTAACGCTAATGACTTGTCCCTTAAGGTGTTTTATTAGGATAAGGTAAAGAAATTAAAACCGTATCATAATATTGTGATGAAAAGAATTCCAAATAATATATAATTGAATAACTGATGTATTTATTTTTTATTTCTCCACTCAACATGTTTTAATGTTGCACACCAGATAAATGTAGATGGACAGTTGGACAGAAATGTTATAGGTCCATATACTATCTGAAGTTTTGACTAGTTTACACCAAATATAAACTTACTAAACAGACGATGACAATCTACAAAACGATGACGTCAAGCGTTAAAAATATTCAACAGGTGATGATTGTTGTGTTTTGTTCGTGTTCGCAGAAGTAACTTGGCTACATCATTGCAATGGAAAAGGTAAATAGAGAAATGGCTAGAGGGCTAAGCTAAGAAAAACACCGACTGTAGCCCACAGGAAAGCCCCTAAATACAGCTGGCATGCCATTATTACGACAGCTAGTACAGACACCAGAACAGGAAAGCAGGTTAAGTTTCACCAAACTAAAACTAGCTAACAAGCTAACGTTAGCCAACTGCTACCTAGCTTTACCAAAGCCCCACTTTGGTTTTGTAGACAGACCATCAAAACAAGGTAAGCCAGCGCTTGACCTTCCCTTTATTAAAAAAAAAATGATGTCATAATTCTAGCAGCTGGCCTCACGATACCACTCCTTGCCTCTTGCAGT
>NC_045740.1:5869884-5877407 GCF_008692095.1 Etheostoma spectabile
ATTATTCTTCTGACACGTTTATACCCTCTTGGTCAAATCAACCCCTAGCTGGCCGACATTTTGTTCCAGCAGCTAGGCTAGCTCATCCCTGCTAACGTTACCTGGACGCTCTGCACACTTGACGTACGAACAACCCGTCAGCCCGATGACAGCTCGACCGCAAGGCATTTTGTGACTTGACATTAACGCTTATGCAAGCTCAACAAAAATAGGGCAATGAGCATCGTTATTCACGCTTTGAACTAGAAGATAACGTTAGCATGTTGGGCAACTAGCTAAGCACTTAGCGTACCGCGTAGATGCAGTTTGCTAGCAGTGAGGTAGTTCAGTTACCTCGGCTTGCACCGTTATCGCTCGCTCGTACCCGCAGAGGGACACACATCCAGTCAGCTCCTGCGGCTACAGCCAAATGTACTCTCCCAAATAACGTACTCACGGATAGATCAAGAAACCCATTCACCTTTCGTAAAAGCAATGATCCTCGCGGCGTGCTTGTGAAAATCTTACAGAAAATGAATGGAAAGGTCTTCCTAGTCTGGCTCCAGAGCAGCAGCCGCCGCACTGCAATGGCAGGCAGTGGATGAAGCCTTCCTTCTCCCCCCTTCTACTCTCTCACTTTGGCTGCCGTCACCGCCGCGGTGACAGTGACAGGTTCGCCTGGAAGAAACCATTCCGATTTGTTCGCGAGGGGGAGGGGTAAGGATGCAGAGAGGCTGTTCGCCGCAGCAGCAGCCGCTTTCCAGCAGCATCAAGCGCCATTCCAGCGTGAGAACAAGCGGCCGTCGAGAGGGAGAAAATACACCTGTCACCGAAGAAGCTTTACCAGTTTTTCGTGAATACAGCAGTGCCTAGGCTACTGCCTGGTATATGTAGGATGGATGCGGCTGTTAGCATATTGTCATCTATTTAAAATCCATGTTTCAGAAAGTCATCAATTAATAAGTAAATCACCCTGACTAAAAATACTAATTCAAAAACTGTCCAGAGGTCTACTACATTGCTATCAGAGAAAAGTCCCAGTGTATAAATATAATCCTCAATGATGGCATTTTCACCGAAGGATATCATACTTTTCCATATTAGACCATATTAACAAACTTATTGTCAGGTTTTTGCCAACCTATTTTCATTGTATGGATTGATGTCAGGAATCATATACGTTTGACATCAACAATAGACAAATAAGAAATATGTGCTTGAAAGGGGGTCTTTTCGATTGGCCCACAATAACACCTATGACCATAAAAAAAACTTCAGAATGTGTTTAGCAGTATGCAACTATTTGATAACCCGGTACTGGTTTTAAGACAGCGTAAAACATAGTCATTATCTCTGTTTTAACTTTGTATGAGATAGTACAATAACCTCCCTTTCCAATATTGTTGAATAATAATACTATACAGTTCAAAAATAGATTGAAGAAAACAATAATTGACCATTACATTATATATATATATATATATATATATATATATTAATGGGTATGTACACACAGTGTATAGTTGTGTTTTTCTGCAATGATATGATATTGTAAAAAGTATGGGCAGGACTTCATAAGCATTTTGCTTCTGCCTGCTCCTTCTCAAACTCATCCTTTTTTGTTTTTTGTTGGAATCAGATTGATTTGTATATGATTGTTTTATCTGTATTTACTTGATTTTTCCTTTTTCTCTTTTAAAGTATGTTGATTGCTGGAGATAAATAAAAAAAACAGTTAATATGATTTTGCTATTACATCAGCAGTGCAGTATTTACAGGCAGACTGCAGAAGGCCTAACAGACCTTTGTGCACGCAATGCATAAGCTTTGCCTTTGCTGCATGTGACATCTGGGTTATATTTGATCTTCAAACAGCTTTTAACAAGCATTCGGCTCAA
The DNA here is from genome assembly GCF_008692095.1 of Etheostoma spectabile. Taxonomy (NCBI): domain Eukaryota; kingdom Metazoa; phylum Chordata; class Actinopteri; order Perciformes; family Percidae; genus Etheostoma; species Etheostoma spectabile. The sequence continues at coordinate 5,871,762 of NC_045740.1, forward strand.
ACAGAGAGCTTATTAATCATTGTGAGAAAGAGAGCTATTGAGAGCTATGTTTGTTGTCAAGAGTGAAGCTACATTGCCCTCATGCACTTAAGAGAGGGGTGTTTACAAATGTTCTTTACATTATAGTTTTATCTTTATTTGCACAATGCATTTCAACCAGGTGCTGAGCAATACTGCAGTACTACTAACCAAAACTTCCAAAGATACTTTAAAATCATTTTGACAAAGTATACAATAGTTTTTTTTTATACCTGGTATGTAAACATACAACAGCACAACCCCACAGATGCATTTTTTCTATATGCCAAAAGAAAATTACATGAGCAACTTGAAGACTACCTCATGCTAAGCACAACATTAAATTGATATGGCAAATTACATTTTAATAACCGAGTGGTTTAATTGATTAGGCATCCTTTGAAGCAAGGACAAGATGGTTTATTCTTCATGTCTCTCTCTGTCTCTCTCTCTCTGTCTCTCTCTCTCTCTCTCTCTCTCTCTCTCTGTCTCTCTCTCGCTCTTTCTCTGTGTATGTGCATTTAATAATCATGAAAAACTATTAATATATAAAATGATAGCTTTCTGCAAAATATGCTGCTGCTGGTGAAGATTAGAGGCCCTTAATGTGGAAGATATTTCACTTTGATGTTATATTTTTATTGAATTTGAAGGACGGTATAAAAAAATCTATTTTGATATCACTTTTAACTACCGCAAACTTATACTCTTTACAGGGAAAGCTGAGGTAGGCTACTTAAGTAGTAATGACATGCTGCATGAAGCCATTTAAAATGCAGAGGATAGAACTAAAATCTACCCTACAGTCACGATGCTCAATACTCCTTCCCATGGGGTATACAGATTTAATCAATATACAGTAGAATGTAAATTGTGCACTGCACCAAACTCCACTCTTAAGACTCCATCACATGCACTTGCAAACAGTTGTTTGTGCTGGCTTTTCCAGAAGTACCTAATTCTCTGCAGCACCTTCTGTTGTGCATTTTATCACTTTGAGATTGGGTGACCGTTCTTGTCACCTCTACCTCTGGCACTAATGAGAGCAGGAGAAGATAGGGGCTGAATGTAATGCTGGAGGAGCACAGAGGTCCTGCAATGTTGCTGACGTAGGGAGACTTGCCGCAGATTCCATTGGAGGATCCGAAGGAGAGGGAGGGTGGTGGGGGCATCTTGAATGGAAGAAAGCATGTTTGACAAGGTCATAAGAATTAAGCAGTCATATACATTCTGTGGAAAAACAAAATATGATTAACAGCAGTCTTAAATATAGGAAAAAGGAAACTGCACAACACAGTAAATGTATCTGTGACCTGCACCTCTACAGTGTCAATTGATAGCGATAACATGCAAACCTTTGGCAGTATGTCAGGATAGTATATGTCACTGAGCATGAATGACGGTTAGATGATGGCCTCTATTTGACCTCATGAATTACTGTATTAAAACTAGCGAAAGAATTAAAGCAGGATCAAGCTACCAAACCATTCTGGAAATGCATGAATGTTGACTTTTTGTCAGTCTGCATGCGATTGAATTGGCTCTGATGTGAGCATATGCCACTTAATGTATATCTCTTGAAGCCCTTGAAATACCCTCTGTTAATGCTACGACAGTGTTTGCATCACTGGCTCCAACAGCACAGAGGGAGTTTCAAATGCTATGCAACAAAAGGATGTAGCCCATCTCCCCCCCCATCAGCACATTTAGACACACAGAGACAGGATCCGAACCAGAGTATAACTGCAGGAACAAATCACACGAGTGGAAAAGCAAATTACAAATTCACAGCAGGTTGGCTTTTTGAGTGCACTGCCTCTGACGGTGAGTGAGTCACCTCTCAGCTGCACAGGTCAGGAAAACAGCCTACCAAGCAAAGGTTGGCTTGTCTATCTATGAGCTTTAATGACTGCAGCTATCATTTGACATGACGTTAAACATAGCACTGCAGCAGAGGAAAATAAATGCATTTTGTCCAATAGCAGTGTGAGAGAATAGTTAACATGCAACACTGTTGTGTTGTCAAAGCTGCTAGAGGATACACAAAACGTTGTGCTTCTTATCTTGTTATCCAGTCTTTGGTTTTACAAATTGGAGTACATCAATATAATCTCATAAGGGAGTGAGCTGGCTACTGTACAGAGGCTTGTATTTCTGTGTTGTCCTCTGTCAGTATCATTGACCTCTAGCACGAGAAAGCAGCACACTGACTTGACAGCCAACCCATTTGTTCAGGACAGAAATTTCTTACACAAGGTGTCATAATGCCTCACAATTACGTGGTGTAGCACATTTAGAGCTGAGGAAAGAGACAATGATCCATGATCCACAAGATGTCTTGTAAAGTCAGCAGTTGAAAAAAAAAACACTCATCAAAAGGTGCTTTTTAGAGAAATGAAGTGTGACCTCGGTGAAACAGAGGTGAGGATTTATATCAGTAAAATGCAGCTGAACCATGCATGACACAGAGTTTGGCTGCAGCCTCCTGATCTCTGTCCAGCTTATTAGCAGCTGATTTTACAGTATGTGACTGTAACACTTTTCCTACAAAAGAAGAAATAGCTTCATCTTCAACATTGACGTTCTGCATTACAATATAGAGATAACGCAGCTGACTTTGCTCGTTGGGCTTTTGTGTACTCAGCTTTTATTCAACGGCCAACTAAAGCAATTAAATAACCGATTTTGTAGATGACTAATTTTGTTCTTTGTGATTTGCTTCCTTGTTCAAATGAAATTAGTAGTTTATATATACATTTTAATTGGATTGTCAACTGTCAGGAGATACGTTTGACCATTCTTTGTGCTGCGCTGGCTGCAGTGGAAATGCTGCACTGAAAACAAATGCATATGATACTAGAGAATGGGATTGACAAAGCACAAATCTGGATTTACTGATGCATATAATTGATAAAACAAAATCAGAACCCATGTGCAGGGAGGAAATATATATACCTATAATCTCTATCTAATATTTTCACACAAACAGCTGAGAGCAGTGAGAGGTGACATGAAATTACCTCCCATCTCCAGCCCTGCGGATCATGTGACAACAGGCCACCGACATCCAAATCCTCTCTGGATCAAACTACAGCATCACGTACAGTTGCAAAGAAGCAATTGCCTAAGTATGTTTATCCAGGAGGGGAGGATTAATGCTAATAAAGATGAACAATTCCAATCAGTTAATGTGGATACGCGTATGAGAGAGAGGTCTTTAACAGCAAAATGGTAAGTTAGGATGTATTTTGCTTTTGAAGACTAGGTCATAGATTGCAGAGCTAAACATGAACCTGGATTCCTTGAGGGGGTACAACATTTTAAAGCAGCAGGATCTTGATCAATCCGATTGGGATTTCACGGACAGCTGGAAACTGTGACGGCAGATTAATTCTCTATGTTAATTAACTGACAAATACTCTTCAGCTCTTCTCACATAAGCCCTGGGAGATTTACTTGTCTAAAACCTAAAATGTTGTTAAAAAACGCAAAATATAAAATGCTTTTACAATCAGAGTGGAATCACCTCACACACAGTGTGACCCCTGATGTGATCTACCAGGTAAATCATTAATGAAGTGGCGGTATTTTTTATTTTCAATCAACCAGACCTTTAAATTAGTTGGGATTCATACAATAAGAAGTTGTCTATTCATGTTTTTCCCAAGAGAGCACTGTCGCTTAGAATGAGAGGAAAGCAATTAGAGGCCTTGGTGGCGTGGGATCAGGTACTCCCTTTGGACCAGACCAAACGGGCATTGTGGAGGGCAGGTGATGGGGGTAACAGAGACATGGAAGAAAAAGGGAGAAAAATCACCAAGGGCTAATTTTCCGCACTGCGAAAAGAAGCCATGCAATGCTATAAATCTCAACCGCTTCTCAATTCAACTAGAAATTAATCTGATCATAACTACAGGTTCATAAATAAGAAACCACAATTTTTTTTCTTTTAACAGAGGGAAAGGTGCAAGGTTGCCCCTTGTGCAATACATCAAGTGAGTGGGAGGTGAACTAAACATTTATCCAAACCCAACATCCCAACTGTTCATCCAACCCCTACTCTGTATATGCAACATGGATGTTTGACTGTGTTCCTGAACATATCAGTAGTAAAACTCTGCCCTCTGCAGGACTTCAGCCGAACACTATTTATCTGTGTCAAGCATGACTGTCAACCTTGCAAGAGGAGCTCTATATGAAGAATTTTTCATGGTGCGGTGAAAAGTGGATCTGCGTGATTTCAATCCCTGCTGCTTGATGATGCATGCATGAACTGATGAAGGGAGACACAAGAAGGAGCCAGGGTTGTTCACCCACGGGTCCGCCGTTATGGGATGCTCCTGAGTCTAAACAGCATATGGTGCTTCCCGGGGCAGCAACACACATCCTACATGTCCAGCAACACAGCAGGCTGCGTGATACACACACACACACACACACACACACACACACACACACACACACACACACACACACACCACTGACACAGCAGACACTTATGCACACTTCCTTCTTTCATTCTCAAACACGGAATAGACATTTTGGCTTCATGTACTATTAACACTTTTTTGATTTAATAGGCCTATGTTTGAGTGTTTCTTTCATTTCAATGGAGCTCTGTTGTGTTGTGACATGTTAAATCTCACAAGATTTGAACCAGTATTGTGTGATTTGAAACTAAGACAGTTTTTTACAATCACTTTGCTACTAATTTCATGTCATTTTTCAAAACTCTAGACACAAATCTCAAAATGGTCATCACTTGTAACACAGGCTGTCTAATGTTTAAAACATTGCATTGTGCATTCTCACCTTTAAAGAAATCTTGCACTTGCACAATCATTGGCTCTAAAAACTAATTTATTGTGAAATACCATTGAAACATTATTTTTTCAAGCTACCCATAGTTTCACTGTGTCCTTTTTCGTACAATCATTAAATATTGTAGTACAAAATAGGTGATACATGTTTCAATATGGTACTAGACAAAAATACTTCCCTGTAAAAGCACTGCAGTAGCACTATAGACACAGTGGAATCATTGAACAAAATCTGAAATGTATTGATAAAAAAAATTGGACAATACAGTCCAATCACAACATAGGTTCATTTAAATCAAAGCTAAATAATTAGCTAGGAAAAATAAAATAAAAGACAGTACTGTAAAACATCAAATGCAGTGTTCCTCAACTTGTCTATACTTTAAAAAGCAAAACGAAGAAGGAATTACTGTACCTCTACATCTTTATCAACTCTGTCATGTGGATTTGGCCACAGGTGCTATTCTACATTACAATTACAATGGGCATATTGGCTGGGAAGTTCAAAGGGCCTGCATGCATACAGTGCAGTACTGTCAGTACTGTAAATATTCTTAAAGTAAAGGTGGTACACAGGACCATAGAAGCAGTGTCTGATAGACAGTAGTACATTACAGTAAAGAATGATGACAAAATAGTACATTCATAGATAATGCAGTCTAATTGGTTCATGCTCTACGCTAATTGGTGACAATGAATCTTGGTATCTTGAAACTTTCAGGATAACCATTTAAAATGTAATGTGTGAATTGCTTTTTGAAGTAGGAGTACTTTGATGTCAAGTTGTGTCATATTGAACAGGTGATTT
>NC_045740.1:5877417-5882555 GCF_008692095.1 Etheostoma spectabile
AACAAATGATCTTAGGTTTATGTGTATTATATCCAAGCAATTGAAACAAGTGTTAGAGTTTTGAAAAAAAATTGGCATTTGGATTTTGATCATTGTTTTGAGTTTTGTGATTAGCATTTTGAAAAATAACATAAAGGTTCTGAAATTAGTGCCAAAGTGATTCTAAAAAACTGTAAAAGGCATGCACAACAGTGCTTTATTTCAACTATCAGTGAAACTTTGCTGATAACAAATAAAATAATAAAATAATAAGTCAAGTCATCCAACAAGTCTCAATTATCTATCAGTCAGTAAAATCGTTGGAGTAACAATTTCCTCAGGTTCATATAATTAAATTGAATTTTGATTTTTGAACTTTTGGTTGGACAATAATTAGCATTTTCTTTTACAATGTTTTATAGAATAAACAATGAATATATTTATCAAGAAAATAATAATGAGATTACTGTAATAGGTAATACAAATATTTTTTAGGTGCAATCCTAATAAATAATTCACATTCATTTATATTCAGGGCGTTAATAAAGATGCGTCCATGACTGTTATGTCATACTGGTGGTTGACACATGCAGATAAACACAAATAAATCTCATTTTTGTTCATACAAAATAACGTCTACAAAACCGTACATGTTTGTCTTATAGTCAATCAACAGGCAATGTAATCTGCAGAAAGAACACAACCGTGAGCCTCAAATCCTGTGATTGATTAACTTGTCTTGGGACAACCTTCTAGTGTTTCATTCTTCATGCTTGACTTCCCCATCATGGCCACCATCTTGATCCCTACAAACATTACATCATCCTGCTGGCTGTCCTTCACTTGACCCCACAATCAATTGCTCAAAAGGGGGGGGATAACATAGACATCAAGTCCTCCTTGAAAATAAGCCAAAATGATAATGAAAACTTGTTATTGTGGTATAGAGTGTATTTTTGGAACTGAGTATATATGTAATGTTAGTTTAGTTCTACATTTCCATTAATCCTCTGCTGCTGATGGTGCTTACTGCCCAGGTCTCTTCTCCTGACATACATCATGTGGGAAAGTCAATAGAGCTGTTGGGATTTATGTGGGTTTGAATATTCTCTCTTCAAAACGATTTTTTGTAGATGAGGGGCACAAGCCCGACCACAAAAACAATTCATAAACATGAGTCATTTTCTTCAAACCTTCCACTGACAACCAAGGTCCCTGCTGTTTATAATTTCATCCTATTCTTCAGGAAAGGAACAAGAGGGTATTTTGATCCAACTGTGTTACTGAGAGTTACAAGAAATCCATTTTAGAGCATTCTTACTCATGGATATAATATAAAACTGAGCAGTAACCACGAAACACACTTAATAATCATACATATAAAAACATTGCAATTATCCAGTTTTTCTGCTGCAGAGGCTCTAAAAGTCAATGTGTCGCTACGATATGTGTTTCATAATGGTACACACAGTGTATGAGTGCCTACAGTGACCTGCCATATGTCCAATCAGGGGACACATAGACAGGCCTTGCTCTTGAGTCACAGCCTCCAGAAACATACCCAACATTTGCCATCTCCTCCACACAGCCTGTGGGATCACACACACAACCTTCACATGCATCACACATGCTGACACATGCTCACACAAGCTCCACCTCAGTGTCACATACAAACCCCATCCATCACCTCCAACCATCCCCAAGGACTTATCACCTAACGAACAGAAAAAAATCATCCTTTCGACTCTGTTTTTACATAACAGACCCGTCCTACCTAAAAGAAAATCAACAGCTGCCCCAATCATAGCCCCCCTTCCCCCTCCTTCCAAGAAGGCCTCCTACAGTGTTAGTCATGATAAATCTCCTGCGCCCACCCCCCACGCTCTGCTCCTTCCTCCCTCTGTCTCTTTCCACAGCCCTTGTGGTGTGTTTCAGTCGGGTCCAGCCCTCCACTCCCACTGTGCACCTCTACGCCTTCAACACACGGGAACAATCTCACTCTAACAGGCCCTGAATATGCAGATTGGTTAATTCAGCTGCAGTTGCTCTCTCCGTAAATGCATCTGCAGCACTTTCCAAAGACTGAGCAGCGAATAAATGCTTACGCTGGAGCTTTTTTTTTGGTGGTGGTTAGGGGGGAGTGCCTCTGTCCACGGCACACTGCAGCCAAGGATGGGATCTTAGAGGTGGGATGGGGTGAGCAGAACTAATAAGAGATTAGGACTTTGACCAAGGCAAATCTCAAGGCCCAGTTGGTGACCGATCCTGATCTGTCAGGGAGTAATTAATTTAATTGCGCTTTTCATCTTAGCTTAGTTAGTTAGTTGCATCTGCTCCTACTGATACCATCTTAGTTTCTCTGCAACTCACCTAGTTATAGCCTCTGCAGCAAACATTCCTTTAACATTTTCCAAAACAGCTGAGCGGGCAGGAATAACAGATCTTTTCCCAAATCGAGTCACATGAAACAGTAAACAGCAACCTCAGATTTGCATCCAAACTGCACGCACACTGTGTATGTAGAACATGTTTTTTCCATTCTTAAGAATTGAATAAGCTGCATATTCAGAATCATCTCAGCATTAATCCATATATTACTCACATGGAGACGGCAAATCCCCTGCAAAAGGTGACAGTTTACCATTTCTTATCATTAATCACTGAGGTTGTCTTTTTTAGAACAGAGAAAAATCACAAACTGTCAGATATGTGAGACTAGTGGTGTAAATAATAAAGAGAATCCGATTTTTGTGTAATACTAGAACAACAGATGGACCAATGCATCTCCCTAAAACATTAAGAAATGCTGATGAGGTGTTGTTGATGAACATAGAAAAAAACTCCTGCTCTACACAAAGGCAATGGGTGCATAAAAGACTGTAGTTTTCCCCCTCTCTCCATCTCTGTTGTGCTTTCTGCAGCCTTAGCACTAAAATCTGATTCAAGCTTTCTGTGAACAATTGCGATGCTTGCCAACAGAAATGACAGTGGGAGTGGGCCAGGAGCCAAAGTCCTCCCCTGACTATCAAGAGAGAAAAGCAATCAAAAGAAGCAATCAATATAAACAAAGTCTTAACTACTATTGAATATTTTGCTATACGCTGATGGGCAATGATAGTTATGGACCTTAATTCATACACTCAGTTGATTAATATCTTCAGTTTTCTGTTAAAATGGCCAATCAGGATTCAGGATTCTGTTAGAAAACAACCGCAGATCAACCAACGGCTCAGAGGCAGTGTTGTGTCTGTTGTGACATTTTAGTAGGATGCAATGGAAACTGCTCCTCGGCTCAGCATCCTGCAGTCTCATCACTCACTGTAAGGCGGACCGTTACTTCCATCAGCTGCATTTGAGCAAGTCAGCAAGTTTTCCTCTAGTGCACACACAGCCTGTACAAAAGAAATATACCGTGGAATTGCCGGGAGCCTTTAGCTGGGCTCTCAGTCTCTGGTGAGATAGTGGCCTCCTGAGCCGTTCAAAGCGTCCTCTGAGTGGCATGCCATTAAGACAAATGACATTGATGTGGCAAATCGCTATCTATATGACTTACAGAGCAGGAATATTAGAATACAGTGACACTACACTGCTTTTTACCATTCAGATGAAAGCTTATGATTGCTGTGTATGGCTCAAAATCAAGGCCACCACTAATCTGTCAATTACAGCTCAAAACATGTCTGGTTCAATAGACAGGAACTGAATGGTTATTTTGCAATAACTTTTCAAATTTATGTCTTTTGCTATTCACTTTTTTGATTTAGACAATGCACATTCTCATGCTGTAATACTGTCACAGTTTTTAGCCTTGTTAGTTGGACGGCTATGGGGATGGCAACGCCAACTATTGGATGGATTTCCATGACATTTTGTACAGACTTAACGGTGTCCAGAGGATGATTCCGGCATTAAAGACTTTGATGATCCCCTCCAGATTACCACCAGCAGGTTGATATTTTTGTGAAATACTCTATCTCAACAACTAGTAGACACACATATTGCCATTACTTTTTATACAGATATCCATGTTACCCAGAGGATAAATCCTCCTGACTTTGGTGATTCCCTAACGTTTCTTCTAGCGCCACCAGCAGGTCCAAATATTCACATTCCTAAAATAACAACAACTACTAAATGGATTGGCACACAAATTGGTACAGATATTAATGGTGCCCAGTTGGTCCCCTGACTTTTTCTCTAGCGCCACCATTAGATTGACATTTACGGTTTTGAGTTATGGGTCTCGACTCTTGCCATGAAATTATATTTAGACATTGATGTCACCCTCAGGATGAGTTGTAATAACGTTGGTGAACCTCTGACTTTACATCAGCATCATCATCAAGTCCAAAATGTATTGTGTCTAAGACTTTGGTTCATGACCAAATACCTGCAAAACTAATGACATTCCCATCAGCCTCAGCTGCACTTAGTGTTTAGTGCTGAGTAGCCAATATAAGCATGCTAACATGCTAAATGATGAACATGACAAACATTACAGCTTCTTAACATAATTGCCATTGTGAGCATGTTAGCAGCCTCACAGAGCAACACGCATGTATGTAGACTATTTGCCTCCTTAATAAATCAGCATGCCAGGAGTGACGCAACGCTCTGTGACACACAGCAACAACTAAGCTGAGAGTCGTTACTTACACATGAGGTATATAAAGATAAACACTCTGGGTACACTAATTGGTATTTCAAACTTTTTTCTACTATTTTAACATGGTTTGAAGCAAAAACAGCTGTAAGATATTTTGTCAAAAACTCACCTGTTCTCAACAGCCTACGAGTTCATCAGTAACTTACTAACAAGCCTTACTGTAAATGACATGAAGTGTTTGAGCTGAATTCACAGTCAGGTAATAGCTGAGCTGTCAACATGATATCATTTTCCGGAGTCGCCTGCTCTGTCCGGAAACAAAAAAGTACATGTGTGTAAAACAACTGTGTAAGCTTTGATTTGAGCTCTGACAACACTCAGCAAAGGATATTTCATTATTATTTTGTGTATTAAGACAAGAAAGAGTTTCACCTCAAGCATTTGGAACATTTTGAACTATTTAAGGATCAAAACATCTCATATCTGAATGTGATTATGGATGAAAGTTGTGTGTCTGTGTGTGTGTGTGTGTGTGTGTGTGTGTGTGTGTGTG
>NC_045740.1:5882565-5891106 GCF_008692095.1 Etheostoma spectabile
TGTGTGTGTGTGTGTGTGTGTGTGTGTGTGTGTGTGCATGTGTGTGTCAATAAAATAGCAACATTGATGCTAAAACCAAATTTCCACTTAGATACAGAATCAATAAAGTGAATATTGAACTTGAACATTTACCTTGTTAATGCATTTGAGAATACCAAGATCAACACCTTCTCATGATTGTGGGGTCAATATGAATTTACAGCCATCAGCCAGTTATCTTAGCTTAGCACAAAATCTGGAATCATGGGGGAAACAGCTCTGTCCAAATGTAACAAAATCGACCTACCAGCAACTCCCAAGCTTACTAACTAACACATTATATCTCATTTGTGTGATCTGTTAAAAAAAGAGTGTAAAACCCCCATGAAACCACAACATGTAATTTGCAAATTTCCCCAAATGTCGAACAATTCCTTTAATTAAGGAATCAATAGACATGACACAGGAGCAATGCAGATACCTATAATCCAAATGGTGATCATATTTGTGGAGTGTGGTGCAACAAAACGTTCAAGACTGCTTCAAACAAAGCGTTGTCATCATGTCTAAACTGTAAAATGTGAATCTCACCAAATTGGCAACACGCAAGCTGCAATTTGCAATATCATTTTCCTATTGATTACATTTTGACAAATTTCACTCATCAAAGCAAAATTCATACTTGGAGCCAATGAGAATGCAAGAGCCCCGTAGGACTTACAAAATGATCTGCAATTTGCAAGGGATGATCATTCATTAAATGTGCCACTGTGTGGCATCTGTACGTAGGCAACATTGTGTGTTGCGTTGAGATACGCTACGATATGTTTTTACCCAAGACAAATAGATCCTATCTTGCTTTGTACAAACATTTTTGGTCTTAGATTTTGTGTGTGGTTGGATTTAATCAAACAATGTCTGTAGTTTACATCAGTTACCCAAATACAGAGACATTGAAATGCATTGTCCTGCAAAATACCTGCATAAGTCCTAAAAGACTTTTTCACTACTGAAACATATTCCTGAGGGAAGTTTGTATTCATCAGTACTATAACCAAATTTATCAAATGATGGTGTTTGTTCTGTACATTTTAGTCATGCATTATAGTGTCTGTGATTTGGTGGTACAGCTCATTAACACATTGGCTCAGCCTTTAATAAGGTTTACTTACATTGGAGTCAAGGAGATCAATGCTGTCCAGGCTCTTGCTCCTGTGAATGCGGCCCTTGATGCGGCGGAGTGATGGTTTGCCCTGAATGGTGCTCACTGAGGAGGCTGCTGTGATGGAGCCAGCAGTCGGGCTGGGGTGTATCCTGAGGTCAGCACGGAGGGAGTAGAAGGAAGAGGGCAAAGAAAAACAACAGGACTACATCAGGTCAAGTAAGAACACATCCAGCATGGTTGTATCACAGCGGGACAAAGTGCCATGGGCAAGACTGAAGAAGAGGAGGAAGAACACAGTGGTCACGTTTTTTCCTTTTAAAAGGCCAGAGTACCCCGCTGGATAAATTGACATTTAAAGAAATCTATAATTGGATTTAATGTCACAGAGGCCCTGTAGGGGAGCTGGTTGTAGCTCAGGAAGGAAGCACTGCAGCTTTAAACAGAGGCCCTGTGCAGCTCTGTGGGCCACAACCAGCCAGACTGTAGCTGGGTCATGGTGAGATGTGGGGAGGAGGCACACTTGGCTGACCTATCACCAATACTCTCAGGACATTTTTTACCCTTCACAAATGACATACTTAAGCAGCACTGTTGGAACCCTGCTGACCACATTAAACCCTTTGCCTCTTATTTCCTTTGTATTTCTCATGTTTGTTTATTGAATGCTTTGTAATGTGCTGTGTTTGCCACAAAATGAATTGTCCCTGTAGGGATGAATAAAGCTGAACTGATCCGGGGAATTTAGTTTATCAATCCATTAATAACTGATATAAATGATTGTGGATTCCACACTTTCTAATGTGTTGTCAAATCTAAAGTTATACATGTTAACCATTTGGCAAAACTTATTCTTATAAATGGCTTATAACTGATGTATTTAAAGTGTTAATAATGAGTTATTATCCATGTATAAAGCCTGAGTGGAGTTAGAAAGTGGTACTATTATATCCGTAACGTTATACTAAAACAATTAATCAACAGAAAAATAATCATTAACTATTTTGATTAATAGTTTCTAACAAAAATGCCAAAACTACATTGGATTTAGATTTTTTTTTGGGGCTTTATTTTTGACAGGACAGATAAAGACATGAAAGGGGAGAGAGAGGTGGAATGAGATGCAGCAAAGGGCCACAGGTCGGAGTCGAACCTGGGCCCGCTGCATCGAGGAGTAAACCTCTACATATGGGCGCCCACTCAACCAACTGAACCATCTGAGCGCACTGAATCTAGATTTATTTTAATTGTTAGGGATTATCTGCTTTTCTGGATTTTACATAAATGTACACTGAACATCTGACTGGCCAAGCAACATCTCCTTTTTATTTTATTTAGTATAGAAAAAGCTGTTTCACATTAATGTGCAATGTTCAGTAGAGTGTAGCTCAAATTAGTACTATTGTCACTGCCTCCTTCTCTTCAGTCCTTTCTCTAAGTGTCATGGGGAACAGTCACTCTTAATGAGGATTTACCTAACACAATAGTCAATGAGGAAAAATCCTGTCTACACAGTGCGGCTCAGGGACAGTAGATATCCATTAGCGAACTCAGCAGCAGGCCCAGAGGAGCTCCCGAGCGAGGGGTGATTACGATAGAAAGGAATGAACAAAAATGGGAAGAAAGAGAAAATCACCTTCTACTTTCTCTCTGCATTAAGTCAATTGCCTGAAGTGGTGTAAGATGCTTACTGGCTGGAAATGCAAGGTAAAAAGCATTCTGTGATACGTGCAGTCAATTACAAGTGACCTCAGATTATTCTCATAAACAATACAGCAAACATGACTAATGAGAAAAGCAGCTTGGAGTGTATCACAGGCCCGGTGCAGTCCTGCGCATTCAGAGGCTCATTTCTTAGATGTTGATTCTGAAATGGATTTCAGCCAAAACACTTCAAGGCAGGATGTAACATAGTGCCAGCAACTGTGCCGACTCAGATATGATGTGCAGTGAACGATTTCATATTGCTTTTGTGATGAATTCTTCTTCTCTATCAAATATACAGGTGTAATGTGTTTCTCCTGAGGTTTGAGAGAATACATTAAATTTTGAGTGAATGTTAACATCACCTTTTTGCTTTATCACAGTATTAAGTACATTTTAAACTACAAGTGGATGAACGTCTTTTGGCATATTAGCCCAAAACATGTAAGGGAAAGTCAAAACCATTTCCCTTTGTACTTTTAATGACAATTTCATGAAATAGGACATACTCTTAAAGTAATAATTAGATATTTTGGGAAACGTGTATTTGCTTTTTTTAGCCAAGGTTTAGATGAAAAGATGGATTCCACTTTCATGTCTGTACGCTAAATATGAAGCTACAGGTGGAAGGTAGCTTCATATAAGCTCATGGACATGAAATGCGTGATTAGTTTGAGCGCAAAGACTGGAAACATGAGGAAACAGCTAGCCTGGCTCTGAAAAGGTAACACAATCCAACTACTAGCACCTCTAAAGCTTGTGAACAAGCCATACTATGTTTGTTTAATTTGTACAAAAACCACAGACTATTTCTTGGCCTGGTGTAGAGGGAATCTTGTCATCACTGTTGTCACTGATCCCAGCCAAGAAATATTCACAACAGTAATTCCCCGTCAAATGACAACTTGTCAGTTTTAAATTTTTATTTGTGTACAGAGATAAAAGTGCCCATATTATGAAAAAAAACACTTTTTCTGGGATTTGGAATGTTATTTTGTCTCAAGATATAATGTGTTAATTAGTGAGCTTGAGAGGTGTTGGTAACCAGATTTTGTTACATTTTGACGGAGCCAGCCTAGCCAGCCTAGTTTCCAGTATTTAACTCACAGACAAACATGAGGCAAGAATGAAAAGTAAGAACAGGTTTCCAAATGTTGACTTATTCCTTTAGGGCAACCGTAAAGCAGAGAACAAAATGCAACACACTGAATTACTCTTCTTCTTCCTGACTGAGCTTGTTATAATAGCTTACTATATGCCCAATATCATTAAAAGGGCAGTGTGATTTTTTTTATTTTTTGTTCTGTTGATTTCAGACAGCAGTGTAAAGACTAGGAAATCATTATCTTTATCATTAATGTGCTAAATAGAAACCTTGTTCCTTTATTTGCTGTTCTGTTTCAGCAGGTGTTTTATGTGTGGCGAGTTCACAACACAATAAATGTCTGCTTGACCCTGATATGATGACGGTATTGGAGTTTTTTGCAGTCTCTGTGAAAAAAAAACAGAATCCACTTCAAAAGAAAATGTTATAAGATCAATGCAAAGACCCCTGATGGACCGCATGTCCACCCAGAGTGTGATATTGCAATTCAAAAATAAGGTAAGGTCAAGCAGATGCCTGATGCTATTACAAAGAAAGGACAAGGGACGCACACACAGGACTTGATGCCGTTCCTCTGTTCCCTGTGTGCCTGGAGGATCCATCAGGTATGATTAGTTTGAGCAATAACGGCTACTGCTTAATCAGCAGGTCAATAGCCAATCTTACGCTTCATTCCTCCCATCTTGCCCACTACTAATAAAACACTTAACGAGGAGAGCAATCTTGACCAGTGTCTGACACACACAGACACAATAAAACACACACTGTAAAAGACAGACAATATTAGATTTAACTGTAACCACACTATCTATCTGCTTTTTTTCTTTTCTTTTTTTCAGGGGTTAAAAAATCAGAGTAAACATTACATAAACACAATAGACTTGTTGTAATATCCCTGCAGGCTTGCAACAGAGTGTAAAGTTCATTAAGCCAGGTTAATGCTAATCTTTGGCTGTGTGCAGAATGGAATGGGTTTTAAAGACTGCAGGCAAGAGGAACATCTGTTTGCAAAGACTATTCCTAATTTAGAGAACTGCTGCTACTCAATTTTTTTTCAATTGCAAGCGGAACTGTTCCTTCTCTGATTTTGGGAGAATGTGATTCACATGGCACACACGGTCTCTACCCGATGGATGGCGTAAAAGTGTTTGGGTAGGGCGGTGTGTAATCTCACCACCACACGCTGAGAGATCAGCAGAACAGGAAGCAGCTCTGACCATTTGACCAGAAATGGCACAGAATTAACGCTGCAATTATGCAAAGAGCAACCTAAAAACTGGATGCCTAAATGTTGTATTCAAATGCAATAAAGTGTTTCCTCTTGTTTAAATCTGTCTTTCAGCAATACTGTCGTACATCTGTATGTTAAATGTATTTGTGAACAGTGTAGTCTATGAAGGTGAAAAATGCAACATAATAATTCTATTTATGGAGGTATCCTATCATATGTACTGTATATATTATTATAATTATAAATCTATTATTTTTTTGCTCAATTTATTGTTTATTCTAGGAAGTAAAAAGTAATGATCTATGGGGATCACAAGATACCAGAGCTCAATGAGATTTATTTAAATTTAACACAATTTACAACAATGATGTCAAAGAGGAAACCTGCTAATACTATTGGAAGCTTTAACCAAAAACTACTTGATAAAAAATAATCACAGCGTTGTTATGTATGAATATTAATTACAACTAAAAGATGAATTAGTATGCAACCCATGGCCTTAAGTTTCAGTACATCTTCATTTTTTCTGTGCTTTACATCTGATACTTGATGGATACTTGACTTTAAGAAAACTTAAGACAACAGCAGGATTCACTGAGTGTTTATGATGCATGTACTTCACCTGAAACTCGCCAATTTTGGTGACAAAGTTAAGCTATTAAGCGAACATTATCACTATGCTGCATTTCAGTAAGGTTGGCAGATTGCATGTTTTACAAGGTCTCTATCGAAACAGAAAAACACAAGCCTATTAAATGAGGACACTGCATAACAGTTTGTTACAGCACATTCATTAGGCGGACGTTTTTGTACACACTTCTTATGTGTTTTGTCACAGTTTCTTGTATAATATACAGTCAAGAAGGATGAAAAAGGAGTGGAATAACCATGAATTAAATGTACACACATTCTGTAAATGGACTGTGGCATCTTGAGCCAAAAGGAAGGCAGTTCACTAGTACTACCACTGTTATGGTTAAACTATTACTTGGTCTATTGTTTGAACTATAACACTACTACTACTTTTACTGATGATATGAATGACACTAATACAGCTAAGGACGACAACGAGGATAAACGCTTACCATAAATTTTAATTCCAGAATCTGTGTTTCATTTGTTTTTGAACTATCTGTAAAGTTTCATGTTTTCTGTTTCAAGACAACACAAGGGAGAACAGAGAACTTTCAAAATAAAACAGGAAACAGAAAACATGAAATGTTATTTTACATTATTAGTTCTTAGGCCATATTATTAAGTGATTTTCCTACAAACATTTATAGAAGGGATGCATTGTATGTCCTTATGTACAACTGATGTACAGTATACTTTACTGTTGACAGTTTTTACACAGCCTACATGACTTTTACGTTACAGCAAAACATTCTGCAAATCATAATGGTTTCTGTATATTACGGAATAAGCAAATAAGTGTATTAGCACAAATACAAATTAACACAGCCTTGATAAAACATATAGGTACAAAATAACATTTGTTGTCAAAGAATTTTACGTTTAAATCCAGATTGTTTTGAAAAGTCTCATACCAACACTGCAGACATGATATTCAGTGTAGTAAATTGCACCCCTAATGCAAATTAAAAGTGGAAAGCTACACCTGCTTGAAAGGTAGAAAAACATTTTGACATTGACACGGATCCAAACTGCAGCAACATAATTTGCAAAATGGGTGGTTGTAACGAAACGCACGTGCAGTAAATAAAGCAAAACATGCAAAATTCCTGGTATGGTCCTTTGAATGACTGTAATGATATAACGTTTGGAAACAAAAATACCACTTATGAATCTGCTAGCGTTTCTAATGGATTATTGGAGGTACATGAAGATCTCAGCATTTTCCCTCCATCTCACAAAAGCTGGGGCTGCTGATTTTTTACTCGAACTGAAAAAGAATTCCATTGAACAAGGTCAGAGCTTGCTCTAAGAATTAAATAACTAGCCTTTTGAAGGGCACTGCTGTAGATGAGACAAGAATGGCTCCTTCCTAAAGCTACTTGAATATGGAGATGTAAGTAGCAAAACAACAATGACAGAAGAAACATGAAAGGAGTCCTCTGTCTCAGCTAAATCCCTTATCTTCTCCTGGGGGAGGGGCGGGGGGGAGGGGGAAGGAATTAGGCTAATAAGAGGATGACTAAGCAATATGATTAGCCAAAGAGACCAAGAGATACAAAAGCTGCATGTGATATGCGTCTGACCCCTGATGAGGTTAGCAGCACTTTGACTTAGAAATCTTAGAGTTTATAACACGTTCTTGTAAATATTTGAATACAGATAATTGCCTTATTACGAAATTAATAACTACATTTGTAAAAACATCCTGTTGTACACACACTATTTGTATAATATAAACTTGGAGGTAATTTCACGTTATGAAATTCAGGTTGTGGCTGTGTATCTGGAAATTTCTTTTGATCATGATGTTCGTTAAAACAATATGACGCTCATAGATTTTCAACATCAGTGTTTTGTCCTTGCTTCAGTCACAAAACATGGTTTAGGTTGGCTTTAAAGAGATGATGATAATAGGAAAGCCCCTCACACACTGGAGCCACGCCAATGTAACTGCATTATGTGGTTAAATGATCCACACCGTGCAACACATTTTGAGTTTGTCTGAGACACTTGTTATCAGTGTGCCATTGAGACTCCTAATTAACCGTCTTCGCTTTCAAACAAGATGGTAATCCGGTGGTAATTAGGGATACTATGTCACACACGTTGCAGCCTCAGCAGCAATCTGCTTACAGCCAGGAATGGAATGAAAGGAGGACTGTCTTAAAGTAAACAAATGAAGGAGGCCGCAGGAAAAAGAGAAACAATGAGAGGTGGTCACTGCAATAATTGGAGTATACAGAAACACAGAGTAATGAGGACACTAAAGAGGTGTAGAGACAAGACACAAACACACATGCTGAGAGCAGATGGGTAGAAAATGTTTAATAGACATGACAATGAGAGGTGTACAGAGGCCTGGCTGCAACACAGGAAATAAAAACAGGAGAAGATCATGTTTCATGCTTTACCTTTTATTAATTAGTTACAACACAGCAGTGGGGATAAGAGAGAGGAAGGATGATGGTTTACCACATGGTTAGCTTGATGATGGCATTTCCAGTGACAGCAGCAGTGCAGTGAAGGCCATACAGTCCATTAAAGCATGAAGTTGGAGGCAAAGAAACAATGATGAGGCTATGACATCATCCCTACGCATTCAACTTTACAAACTGATGGAGAAGGACAGTGCTAGGCCACTGGACTAGGTGTCACACACGCCCACGCAGGCACGCACACATGCATGCACGCACGCACACACACACACACACACACACACACACA
>NC_045740.1:5891116-5898054 GCF_008692095.1 Etheostoma spectabile
CACACACACACACACACACACACACAAACGCACACACACACACACAAACTCCCAGCATGCGGAGCAGTTGCCTTACCTACTGTGTATCGACCACAGTAGGTTTGTGATGCTTGCAACATGGTGCAGACTGGCTGCAGTGGCTGAAAGTAATATTATGTCATTTTGGAGAGTGAGCGGGCGCACCGTGGTGACCCGCTCATCTTTTGACGAGATGTGGGAGGCGACAGATCGGCTCATCGCAGCCCCCTTTTTTTCTCCCAACCTGCATCATCATCATCATTATTATCATCATCCGCAACAAGATTCATACTCACCACATACGCTTCCTGGGTGGAAGACAATGTTCTTTGTTGGAGGCGGTCACCCCCAGAGCCAGCTGCATAACAGTAATGTATTTCTGGTAATTCACCATGGTACTGTCCACCGCTACTAAAAATCCAACCCAAAGAAAAGCACAGGTGATCATATATTTCTTTATTCCCTGGCATCCGCCTCCGCTGCGTCTTCCATGCTCAGCATCACAACGCCATTTCCAGCGCTGAAGGACTGACAGTGAAAACACTCCCCAAGGAGCTGAGCGAAAGGTGCCGTACTGCTGCGACCCATGTCCGCAATGACACTCTGACCGTGTTTTACCGCTCGCAAACAGATCGCCGATCCATGCGATTTGTAAATTCTTAGTCTTTTTTGAAACGGTCAGGATTTGGACATTATCTCCTTCCTCCTTCCTCCTCCCTCCTAACCAGGGCTGGAAACACTCTCTTAAAAACGCTGCAGCGTCCAGGCGTCCGTGTGTGTGAGGTAGGGGAGAGAGTGTGTACAGTGTAGTCAGAGGGGAGCGACTGGGAGTGAGGGGAGGAGGAAGAGGAGAGGAGAGGGGGGAGAGGGAGGAGGGCAGGCAAGGGACCGATTCATTTGGAAGGGTCCAGTTGTAGCATCTGTTTAGGAAGTCTACAGTTTTTCTATAATTGGGCTACTTGTTAACGGGAGCTTATTTTGAAAGTCGAGTTTCTTTGTTACACAATAGCCTACTTCCTGGAACAAGTGATGCCTAACATGGGCGGAACTAGAAGGTCTGAGCCCCCTTCCCCTTTTTCTTTGGAGGTGGGGGGATATTTTTGTGCGCATTTCCTGTTCTTTTGTCGTTTTCACAAGACATTTTGACATTTCACCGTAGGAAAAGCTCAGTGCAAATGATAAAATAAATGATGGTTGAATTCATAGATGTAATTTACAGGGGGGTTACAACCCCCCAATAATCAAAACTGGCCAGTGCAACCCACCCCAAAAAAACTATTATAAATTTTCTTTACATAAATAAAACAATTTGCACCATAAATTGAGACCAAAAATGCATAAATTGCTGCAGAAGAATTACCAGAATGCAGAATGTGAAGTGTTTGAAGAAGAGGTATACTCTTTATATAACATATAGACAGACAGCTCACTACCACCCATACAGGTGTAGGTTTACTTCACCTATTTGGTCCATTGTCGGGAACTACTGCTCCACACAGAAAAGAAGGACACAGCTGATCCATTTTGAATGAAATGGAACTCATTGTTATATATTGTTGACATTTATTGCACTCAGTTTATTTTCCATCACCTGAATCTGCAAGTTACAATGATCAAGTTTCTCATGGACAAATAATATTGATGTTTAATATTACTGTACAATCATCTTGTATACTGCAAGATAAAGTAAAAAATCTGTAGCAGATTCCACCTCTCTTAAACCTCCATAAGAAATTTAAAGTTAAAGTGACATGTTTTGATGCTTGACATAGAAAATATGCCTCTTAGTTCTGCTGCAGATTATACAGTGGTTTAGTGTTTGTTATATTCATAGAGGTGCAGTACACAGCAGCTCTTTCTCAGCGGACTGTGCCCACACAACCTACCATTAGCAGCAAATAGAGGCTGGCGTGGGTGGTTTTTCAGTCAATAGACTGACACGCTGGTGTTGTTAGAAGCTTCAGAGTAAGTCGATTAGTCTAGACTTTGAAGTCTTAGAGGAGTAGAGATGTGCTCACCTGAGTAGAGAAGTGCCCTTCCTTACGCTCACTTGACCAGACAGACTTAAACAATGCTTAGCAGCACAAGAGGTCTGAGGAGGCCAGATGAATGGAAGCTGAGAATCTTATGCTGTATTTATCTTCCATGACCAACACAACGTTACAATAGCTGTGAATAGCTGCCAGTGACAGGGGAGCAAATTCCTCTGTGGCGTATGTTGCAAAAAAAATGTATGCACCCATGACACTGTAGTGCTTTATGGATGAAACTATCTTCCACATAGTGTGCATTACACTAATCCACAGTACAGACAGTGTAAACCTCTCTTGGGCAAATGTAGGGTAAACATGCAGGGCTGCCTGTATAAATACACTACAGTGTGTGGATATGTAAAATGAAATCATTGGTAAAAGTACCTATTTCTAAAACAAACATCTAAGTTTATATAACTTAAGGTATTTTGTAAATTCCATTTACAACAGAGCCAAATTTAATATGCGGAGAATGAACATCAGACCTTTTTTGTTATTCAAAACAGCTCTTTTTGTGGATGCCAGTTAGCTACTTCTGGGTGACTGGAAGCAGAATACCCTTCAGGGCATTAAAGGAACCTAAATTCATCTAATGCTCATTTGTCCAAAGAAATCTCCCATGCTGTATCTGGTGGTGAGAAGGCTTCCAACCTTTTCTGTGTACTGAAATTGAAATTTGTTCAAATTGAAATAAACAATAATACACAAGTATGTATTATACAAAGATTTTGAAACAGGGTTTGAAACAGAATATGTACCATAAAATCAGTACAGTTATAGTATATAAAAAAGAAATGCTCTGGCTTGTTTGTATTTCTTTAAACCAATCACAATCGTGAGCAGGGCTAAGCCCTGAATGCAGAAAAGATAGGGGAAATAGCACAAGGGGAGGGACATCCAGCACGTAAGAGATGCGCTCGATGTCAGGCTTTAACCCGGCAATATACATCCATTGAGCCAGACTAGTAAAAAAAATCATATAATGTCATGCAATAAGCAAGAGCATAGCTAAAATCGAGGACGCAATGACATTTGGTGGATTATCAATGTTAAGTTTACACACTGCAGTGAAAAACACATATTTTGAATTTTTTTTAGTTTGATTACTTTTAGGCCAACACAGTAAATTAAGAGATTCAGTGTTATATTGGAAAATCAAATCGTAATGCCTTAATGTACAGGTCCATAAGTTCCTTAACATTACTTAGATAGAAAAATGTAATTTGGTACTAACTAAAGTGAAAAAAGAGACTATGTTCTGAGGCTTAAGTTAGTTTAGATAGGTTTACATAGATGAGTTTATAAGCATGGATTTTCCCAAGGAAACACCAAGTTGTAAACACAACATTGACCTACATATATTAGGTAAGTTGAAATGGCAAACTTTTTAACAATCAGATGCGGTCAAAATTAACACGATAAAAATGAGTTCACGCAATTTTTTTTAACATTACACATTTTTTATGCTTGATTACCGCACGTGGCCTCTCATTTGGGCCTTGGGCCATTCCGTAGTTTGGGAAATCAGGAAGCGATGCAACCATAATGTGCTCCTTAATAACATCCATGGGATGACCAAACCATTGTCTTGCTCGCCGCCGCAGAGTGAAGTGCATCTCCGTCGGATCTACAAGATCTGCTAAAGGTGTTAATGGAGAATATGATCTGTGATGTCATCACCTACACCGAGCATGCCAAAAGGAAGACAGTGACCGCCATGGATGTGGTGGACACTCTGAAGAGTCAGAGCCACACCCTGTATGGCTTCAGAGGTTTAACCTAATCTTGAATCACAAACAGATGAAAAATCTGTGATTAATTTGCAATTAATCACAAGTTAACTATGGGAAATCATGCAATTAATCCCGATTAAATATTTGCATCAATTGACAGCCCTAGTTTAAAGAAAGGCAAACAACTCAGAGCATTTTTGTCTCCTATCCCAGAATGTATGTGTGGTGCAGCCAGACCTTACTCCACAGCGCTGTGGAGTAAGGTCTGGTAATGTGAGACTAAGGAATTCCCCATAAAGAAAACATCTACATTGAGACTTGGCTGCATGCTGGTGGTGGCGTTGCTGCTTCCTGTTAGTAGCCTTTTAAATCTAGTCAACACTCAACGAATACACTGCTGATGGAATCATCAGAGCGGCAAAAAAAACCTTGCAGCAGCGTACTCTGTCACCTCCCATTGACTAGGGACGCCATTCAGATATTCATTACAGGGAGCGAGTATGGGAACCAGTAGTAGTGTGTCAGTGGGGAAGCATTGAGACAGCAGTGGGTCAGTGGTTGTGGTGCAGTCTGGAGCTTGCTGCATACCCATGCACACTCCACTGCAGCACTTTGATCCCCCTCTCCATCTCCACAGTAATGGCTCGGTGCAGCCTGCCCCATCATTACCCTTCTCACATGAGAACCTACTGCTGACATCTTTGATTGTACGTCGCACACTCACACACTCACACATTTACACAGACACAAGCATATTCCCACACATGCATGCTAATAACACTAAAGCACTTTTTTTCCCTCCAGCAAGTAAATAGGACAGACGGGGCTGCCCTTCTTTCTTGTGTCCTTAGATTCTCTTGTCTATTTTATTTTGTATAGCAAAATCAAAGCTGGTTTGTAGGACTCAGAAGCTGCTCCCAGAGGAGACAAACCTGGACGAAAGCCCTTAGAACCACTACCGCTGTAACACAGTGATTTATTGCTTTTGCATCAACAAAGAGGAGAAGTTCAGAGAGAAAGTCCTCTTCACATGAATGCACTGCACCAAGAAAAACAAGAGTAATGAAACGCATGCACGCACGCAAACACACACACACAAACACACACACACACACACATACAGTCACACCTCAGTGCTGTCGCAGTGCTTTCTCTCTATGTGCTGTGAGGTGAGTCATCAGCACAGAGAAGCATAACCTCACAGCTCCAGCTAATCTATCCTCTCCTCCTTCTTCACTCCTCCTCAACCTGCCAGCATCTAATTTTCTCCACACGGATGAAGGCATGGTGACTTAAATCATCGCTGCAGCCTCATATGTACATGTAAGACCACAGATCCAAACACATGACCAACACATCCCGGTGAATCACACACACACACACATCCTTTGTAATGATATATCTTGCAGCAAAAAAAAACAGCTATGGAATTAATAATTCTGCATAATCATGCATTTAATGCACTGAGATGATTGCTCAAGGTGTTTTATATGCTGTTTTAAAAAACTACAACAATCCCATGAAAACAACGTGGAAGTCAACGGCCTTTAAACTAGATTCAGTCAGGTTGACATCAGTTCCTGTGCTGCTCTTACAGAGATGCACAGGTCCTTTGTGCCCTTTAAGACTGAAGCCTAGAAATGTTTTTAAATGCTGCATATTTGCTCTCAGTGAGCAGGATACTAGTCTACATCCATGACGTTACACTTCCGGGATTGCTCCGGTGCTGCCGGAAATTCGGACAGATGTTCCTCTTTTTGTCTGTTACCTTCCACTTTCTTTGTGTTGCCATTCTAAAATCCGGTCGACTTACTATGGTTAACTGCTCCTCAGATCTAAAAAAAATCGAGACAGCTACAGTGGGGTTCAAAGGTTTGGGCACACCAGGTAAAAATTTGTCTAAAGAAGAAGAAGAACAAGAAAAGATGGAAAAATCTCCGAAAGGCATCAAATGACAGATTAGACATTCATATAATATGTCACAAAAAAGTGAGATTTTATTTCCATCATTTACACTTTCAAAATAACAGAAAACAAAAAAATGACGTCTGCAAAAGTTTGGGCACCCAGCAGAGTTTATACCTTGTACTGCCCCCTTTGGTAATTATCACAGCTTGGAAACGCTTCTTGTAGCCAGCCAAGAGTCTTTCAATTCTTGTTTGAGGTATCGTCGCCCATTCTTCCTTACAAAAGTCTTCCAGTTCTTTGAGATTTCTGGGCTGTCTGTCACGCACTGCTCTTTTAAGGCCTAGATTTTCAATTATGTTGAGGTCAGGAGATTGTGAAGGCCACGGCAAAACCTTCAGTTTACGCCTCTTGATGTAATCCACTGGGGATTTTGAGGTGTCTTAAGGATCATTATCCATTTGTAGAAGCCATCCTCTCTTTAATTTCAGCTTTTTCACAGATGGCATCAAGTTAGCGTCTAAAATTAGCTGAAATTTCATTGAATCCATTTTTCGTTCTATTCGTGAAATGTTTCCTGTGTCACTGGCTGCAATACAACCCCAAAGCATGATTGATAACAGTTGGACAGAGGTTATTTTCATTAAATTCTGTGTCCTTTCTTCTCCAAACGTACCTTTGCTCATTCCGGCCAAAAAGTTCTATTTTAACCTCATCGGTCCACAGAACTTATTTCCACAATGCATCAGGCTTGTCTGTATGTTCATTTACAAACTTCAAACGCTGATTTTTGTGGTGAGGACGTAGAAGTGGTTTTCTTCTGATGACTCTTCTATAAAGACCATGTTTGTACAAGTGTCTCTTTATAGAGGAATGGTGTACAACAACTCCAGTGTCTGCCAGGTCTTTCTGGATGGATTGTGCAGTCAAACGTGGGTTTTGAATTGCTTTTTTCACAATCCTGCGAGCTGTTCTGTCTGATATTTTTCTTGGTCTTTCAGATCTTGCTTTAACTTCCACTGTTCCTGATGACTGCCGTTTCTTAATTACATTCCAAACAGAGGATATTGGCATCTGAAAACCCTTTGCTATCTTCTTATAGCCTTCTCCTGCTTTTTGAGCGTCAACTATTTTCAGTTTCAGTTTTCTAGACAGCTGCTTAGAAGAACCCATGGTGCTGATTGTTGAGGCGAGGTCAGAGGAGTCTGGGTATTTGAAATCTTAAGATTGACATCACCTGGTCTTTCCA
>NC_045740.1:5898064-5898174 GCF_008692095.1 Etheostoma spectabile
GATGATTGAGAACAATCCATGACGCTGTCAGGTCTCAGCCTTCCAAAGGGGGCGGTGCATGCTATAAACTCTGTAGGGTGCCCAAACTTTTGCAGACACCATTTTTTTGT
>NC_045740.1:5898184-5915018 GCF_008692095.1 Etheostoma spectabile
TTCTGTTATTTTGAAAGTGTAAATGATGGAAATAAAATCAAACTTTTTGTGACATATCATACAAATGTCTAATCTGTCATTTGATGCTTTCTGGAGATTTTTCCATCTTGTCTTGGCTTCTTTATGCACATTAATAAAAAAGTTTTTTTTTCAAATCTGAGTTTTCTGTTCCTTGACTAAACCAACTTTTGAACGTACACATGTTCTACCAAAACAAGTTCCTTCCCAAGGCTATTTTTCAGCAGCACCATGGCTCGGTCCGGTGCTTAGCGTTGCCCATGACGTTTGTAATTGGTTTAAGAAGTGCCAATTAACCAGAGCATGTTTTTCTCCCACTTCAGAATGCTATTTTGACTAGCCAGACAGCTTCTACAGAGCTGTGGAGGAAGGTCTGGCAATGCGAGACTTGCAGGATAGTGACCAGAGGCTGACACGCAAAAGCCAAACTTACAAAAAATGTGTTTTCTGCTGTGGATCAACGTGTGCAGATGTGAAAGGTGAAAATAACACAAGCATCTTCTTGCGGATCTACAGTTCATCACAAGGAAGATATTCGGAGGTTGTTTCCATATTTACAACAAGCACGGCTGTGGACATGCTTCACTCTGTCACACAGGGACACGACTTAAGGCAGTTTCTGTCCTACTTCTCCTAAGAGTGAATAAACAACAAATTATACTGTTTTGATCTAGTGATAAATGCAGCCAACCTTACCCCACACTGAATCTTAGCGCGTCTGTATTACCAGGTAACACACATGCAGGAATACATCAAAAGACACAAGAGCTACACAAACATTCTCTCTAAGTTGTACCCTTTCTAACATCAACAGATGTTAACATCATCACATACAGCTGTATTCAGTCTTAGACATAGGTTCACATAAACTATCTAACTCTGATATTAAATTTTAAGAGGACTTACATTTCTTTGTTAGCGTACTGCATCTCCTGTGGAGGCTCTGTGACTATTCTGGCTGTGTGCTGCTATGCTCTGTTGTGTGTGTTGGTCTGTTTCTGTCATCCTGCCTGTGTGTCTGTCATCCTGCCTATGTGTGTGTGTTTGTGTGTGTGTGTGTGTGTGTGTGTGTGTGTGTGTGTCAGTGCCCAGGGCAGGACCACTGGGATAGCTGTCTCCATGCTGACTTAGCTGTCATACATTAAAGAGGCCTTCTTAACGGTCTGTGGAGCATATCAGCTTGTC
This sequence comes from Etheostoma spectabile, assembly GCF_008692095.1. NCBI lineage: Eukaryota > Metazoa > Chordata > Actinopteri > Perciformes > Percidae > Etheostoma > Etheostoma spectabile. The sequence goes on from NC_045740.1 coordinate 5,899,388, forward strand.
TGTCCCATCACTTCAGGCATCACATCCAAGCAAGCACTCTACCTCAATCACACACACACACACACACACACACACACACACACACACACACACACACACACACAGTCACACCACAAACACCACACAGCCACACACACACACACACACACACACACACACACACACACACACACAGTCACACCTCAGTGCTGTCGCATACATACATATAAACACACAGTCAACTGTTCCCTGCTTCTCCCCTCCCCCTGCTGTGTTTGCTGGGCCAAGGGTTCTCTCCAGGGGTCCACAGACACCCAGAAAGACACCAACACTCAGTCATGATGCATTTGCAGGGCCTGACACACAGTGACACAGGGACTCTGCACCATATACCGTACTGCTCTGACTGCTCTCTTGTATAAAAAAGAAAAGCTCAGCAGATGTTATTTTATGCTCTTCTTTTCTGTCATTTCAGTATCGCCATTTTTAGACATGAATATAGTGCTGCAATAGCCTTCACTTGTGTATGATCATTTCTGCCAAATTAGTCAACTTACAGATGAGTAGCAAATTAAAAGAAAACACAACATACATAGTGTTGTAAGGTTTTGGGCCATCGCAATCTACTTGTATCGGTTCAGTGCTACTTGGCATAGATTGAAGTCTCTGGAACCATTCTTTCAAAACATCCAACACATCTTTTTATGTCTCAAAGTTTTTTTTAATGTATTTGTATTTGTAGGGACAACACAAACTAATCAACATTTCTTTAAATGTGCCAGTAATCAGCCGGTTAATTTTCAACTGTAGTCCTTATAAAAATGTTCTAAAACCAATACAGTGACAGGTTAGAAATATAAAACAGTAAGAATGAACTCAAAAGCAGCAGCATTAGCATGCACAAGACGTTGCAAGAAATCACGCAGCAAAACATTGATGCAATGATACAACAGAACAACAACAACATCCATCATTCAAAACATGCAGGCATGCACAGCAGCATAAAGGAACTGAACACAAATGAGCAAGACCGACCACATTTTGCACACAGCCATGCAAGCAATAAGACATAGATGGATTAAAATATACAGCAATACAAAATTGCTGCATGATCTCACCAGTAATCTGGTGACTGCAAAGGACATAGCTCTCATTTACTCTTCAAACTATTCAGTTAACCCTTGTACCACGTGACATGTACACAAATCAATAAATCTAAATAACGTGACCATTTCACGAACTCCATTGACCATGCATGGCACCAGGGTTTATTAGTTATCTGCATTTGTCATTGTTCAGAGCAGACAGTGGTTTGGAACCTGCCGGGCAGACATAGATGCCTGCTACTGGTTGTTATCGGAAAGACCAAACACATTTATAAAGACTCTATAAAAACATTAAAGAGGAGTTTTGAAATGTAAATTAAAGCATATTTGTACCTCAGTTCTTAGATTCCAAGAAGCCTTAGATTTATTCTCATCACCAAGATTTAGTTTATATAATGTGGTTAGGGAACAACTTAATAACACAGGGGTGATTTTGTCAACTAATAGGACATTAAGTGATCCAGCATAGAGGAAAGCACTTTAGATGTAAGGCTTTCACACAACATTAGGGAAATGTAAAGTGTCTCTCACCTGGAGTTAAACACAGGGGGGGTGTACATGGGAGGGGAGCACAAAGGTTGCTCTTCTGAACTGTTGGAGGCCAAAGGGAAGCCCCCTTTCCTGCACTGTCCGGGGGCCCCATCTGTAGGAACAGATTAATTTATTAGCCACTTTTTATGTCTCTGCTAATTCATACTTCTTTCCCTCTGACTGGGTGAGTAAGTACAAGGATTCACATGTTTATAATTGTGGGATTTTAGCCACAGATAACACAAAGCTTTAAATGTGACTCCTTTCGTTGTGAGTACACAGTTTTATGTAAATGTAAGTAAATCATATAGATTTGAAATAGTACAGAATAGACAAGGGCATGCAGACTACAGCCACTTTGAGGCCATATGTTGTCAGAGGCTAGTTAGGAACGCCAGCGGCACAGTAATCCCTTCAGCCATCCAGATTTAAGAAGCTATTTTTGCTGGCTCTTAGTCTGTGTTGCTGGCTTACTGTAAAGCAGTTTTCTTCCCTTTCTATTGTTTTTTTTGTTTTCAATGTTTTGCAGCTAAATAAAATGCAACACAACATAAGTAAAAATATTGGACAAATAAGTGGAATGCAGCTACAGATCAATGAGCTGTTACATTGTTTTGTTCTGACGCACATTGAAATGTTTAAAAAAAATAACATCAGCAAACTATGACCTTTGTGTTGGTCATTATGTTATAAGTGGCTGATCAATGCATGTACCTTTTTCATCCAGCAGAAAGGAGGTTAGCAGGTGGGGACACACTTCCTCCAAAACAGAGCAGAATGAGCAGAATGCACCAGGCCCCTTTGAGGACAGATGGTCCAAGAATATCTCTGTCCGTTTCTTGCTGGACTCCTGTCCCAGTATTTCCTTGTACTCCCCCAGTGAGAAAACTTTATCATACACCAGGTAGGGAAGTACTGTGCTGACATCCAGCTCGCTCAGGATCTGTTGTCGGTGCTGTTTGAGGATCTTAGCCGCCCATCTCTTCTTCTTCCTGGTGCATGGCCTCCTGCCAGACCTCTGGTGCTGCCTCTTCTGCTTCTTTACAAACCACTTTTTGGTGCCGCTGCCAAACATCTTCAAGTTGAGGAGACCCACCAAAACTTCTTCCACGGCTCTGTCAACACATTTCCCAAAGGAGGGGAGGTGCATATTTCATGCAAGTGAAGCGACCATGCCACATCTTTCCTCGAACCTCGCTTTGTTTTTGTCTGAGTCGTTTATCTGGGGCAGGAAGAGACAATCTGGACAGTAGCTGATTTCTAGCTGGGTGCTTACCGACACTAAGAAGATTATCAGACTCGTAAGTACACCAATGCAAACTGCTCACCACTGCACAGACAACATATTTTACATTATTTTGTCCAAGAAGATCAAACATTTGAGCTATACTTAAGTTGTTATTAATTTCACATGTGCTCCCTTTAATTAAATGTGTCCAACTAGTTTCTCTTTTCTGTTAGTTCCTTGGAGTTAATTTAGAGCAACCCCGTCACAGGCCCCACAGTTATTTTAGGTAATGCTGACTTGCCTAAAATCATCAGGGAGTTACAAAAGAAGGCTTGTGGGGGGTTCAAATCCACTCGCCATCTTGGAAACTCTGTGATGTAATTGAAACAAGCTGCCCCTGAGCAAGGCACCTAACCTCAAGCTGTTCTGCTGAACAGCTCTCCAACAACAACTCACCTTCCTGGTAATTGCTGTGAATGTGACACCTGATTAAAGCAAGATTAAACCATTTTATCATGGGCATTGACCCAGTACATCGAGATGTCAGGCTTGCATTGAGGAAATGCATTAACATGTAATAGAATGGAACAAGGGCATTTAAAGGGGAGCTGAATGCATTGTACTGAAAATTTAAAAAAAAGAAAGAAGAAAAAAGAATAATGCAGCACAAACCAGCATGACCTTGAATCACATTTGATGCAGCTGCTGTGTAAAACGATGGAGGATACTCTACCTGAAGAGGGTGCCATTTGATCAGTGAGCATCACAAATGCAGTAAATCACGTGGTGACAGATTAAGTGTATCAACTGACCAGTACAACCAGTCGGCTTTAGAGACATATCATCACAGTGTGTGTTTTAAAATAAATGAGCTGCTGACAATACCTTTAACAGTGAAATTCAACTGGCAGAACATCTTAAAATACAAAAGCGAAATCTTAACTAAATACAGAGTGACCATGTCCTCTTCATGTGTCCAACATAAAACCACGCAGATGGAATTTTGAAAAAGCTTGTCTTAAAGGAAAGACAGACAAATAGCAAATAATCTGTCAATTGTTTTAATGGCATACGCAAGTATCTAAATATGAAATTAACATAACTGGAGCTTCTTTCACAGCACAACCACACTGTGTGCATGTGAACTAAACCATATTAAAGTTATTTTTTTAATAAAGATTCCCCAAACAGTATTACCTTGCTGAGCTGAAGTAGAGGGAGTAACACAAAGAGGATATTTCGTAGCAAAAATACTGTAAATTTTGGACCTGCTTGATGACTTGAACGTTATATTATCTTTGAGTGCTGAATTTGACAATGCAGAAAACAAGGTGGTTGATTGCTTCAGGGTCAGTATGCAGTCACATTTCATCATGACAATTTCCTAAGCATTGCTAAGTCACAGAAGGTAAACTTTATCTCAAACACATTCTTGTAGTTGTGTCATTTGTGGTCAACTCCTTTCTATCAGTGCTACAATTAGCCCAAATACTGTTTGATATAAAAGGGGGAAGAGCGAGCCTTTCTCGTTCAGTGTTCATAATCCTAAAAGCTGTTCCACAGATTTGGTTAGTTATATCCTCACAACTTGTTTAATTCAGCTAACTAAATATGCCTATCATCTATGGCAGTCAGTATGAAAATTGCACAAAATTACATACATGTGTTATTTCTTTTTGATACAAGACCAATGTGTTTCTTCTGATATGAAACAGTACCAGACTATCGACAACATGATGAATACAACATTAAGAGAACTTTCAGCTTTACATCATATTTTCTGCAAGATGATTTTATCTACTCTCCGTCTGTTAGGGCTCTAGCCGTGTCAAGGCAAATAAGGCGGTTTTAGAAAAGAGAGAGAGAGAGAAAGAGAGAAAGAGAGAAAAGGTCTCAGACTGACCATTGCAAAACTTGACAGCCAAATCTCCATTTTCAAAATAATTAACTCAATGTTCAAACTCAATGTTCAAAGGTGCAATCCTATCCACAAACAAAAGTCAGTATTGGATAAGATATGTTAAGTGACAATACCAGTGTTGTTTTTAGGTTTTTACAGCTATTTAGTATTGCACTTCCACAAAGTTGGGAGACTTAAGACAGCTCTTTAAAAAATCAGAGTAGCAGACTTTCCATCTCTATATGAATCAAGCTCCAAAAACACAGAATCCAACACTTCCCATAATACTGCCAATATGTAATCCTTTTATCAAATAAGTCTTCATGATAAACAACCTTATTTCAAAAAATAAAGTAGATTTGGCCAAATAAACTAGTGCTGCTAAAAAATTGTTTAGCTGAAAATATTTCAAAATATTTCATTAAATATTAATTTATTAAACTACCTAATATGTTGAAATTGAAAAGAGAGCTGAAGAAACCACATTCTTTTAAGATATATTAGTACTTATCCTGCAGCCTTACGTTAGTTCAAACGTGCAGTATGTGGTTAAGTTTTTATGATTGTGATGTTTTATAATTAAGTTTGTGACAATGGTTCATCTATATTAAGACAGGAAATTAAGGTTTTACAACTTACATATCTGTAACCCCCTAGCTATGTGGTTTAAAGAATATTATAGATCAAAGACAAAACTGACAGAAGGGTGGGACTTTAAAGTCGCAATTACGAATCAGACTTCTATGTCAGCACCACGGATAGCACCATGGATTCATCAATACGGGCTACTGACATTTCAGAGTCATGGACAGTGCCATAGATTTTATCTTGCACAAACCTTAGTCAGATAAAGGATCAATGAGTCAGGCAGACTAAATTAACATATTCAACCAGCAACTCCTCTGTCCCTGAACTCTCTCTCTTTCTATCTCTCTCTGATACTAGGAATGGAGAGGCTGGATAGCAACAAGGGGAATGCATTTTGGTCATTTTGCTAACAAGGGGGACGGCAGCTCCCTCATTTCGCCTCATTGGTATAAGTAAGCCTATCACAATAAAGTTGAGAATGATAGTTTAAAAATGCAACAGTTCGTATCAGTTTTAAAACAATGGATGTACTGAGCATGTGAACAGTTTCTCATTGTGGGAAATTTCAATTTTGGCCCTTGCCATTAAATGTCATAAACCTTAAGAATAAATTGCCTTTTTAACAGTATGTACAGTAAATGACATACAGTGTGAATGATGTAATCCCTTTGTTGTCCATCTAAGATTTCCAAATTTGTGATCAAATAATAAAAAGGCTTATCCATTATCAGTAATACATTCTAATATGAATGATCATGACTTCAATATCTGGCTTGATACTTATTGTTTGAATAAGGCTCTGCTATTTGCTCTCCCATTCTGCAGCTGACAATAAAATTCTTGATCTTTTTCCTGCTCTCATCATCTGCATCTGTTTCAATTTGGTTTTATTTCTTGGAAGTTGAGTCATACAGTCATGTCAACATTTACTAAAATAATTACTTAAATTCAGTTTGACTCATTAGAGGAACTATGACAGAACATTTGTATGGCAGCTTTCCAAACAAGAGAACCTGCCAAGGGACAAAGTTAGGCGATGCCGAAGCCATGTCACACAAATGTCTGTGTTTCTAATATGTCTAAATCTCTTTTTTTTTGTTTTACTTTTTCTCTTCTATGTAATTTTTGGACCAAATATGAACGTTATTTCCATCAACTTTTTTCCAGAGAACAAAAAGGGATTTGAGATTAGATTAGATTGAATGAGATTATATTTACAGTTGAAAGAAATTTAGTTGTTGCATGAACGAATTTCAAACAGATAAGAACAGAATCATTATTGGATATCTGTATGTGATTACAGTAAATATTCAGGTAAAAGGTCACAAGTTAATCAAGGAAGATTATCATTATAACATAATCCAAACATTTTTAATCGTGACAATAGCATTGGAGTGCAATGCTGAATCAATGCTAGTACTCTTCGCTAGTAAATTGCATTCATGTGGTTATACAGTGAGTCCCAGGATTTTTGTAGTTACAGAATGGGAAATATACATAATTTTTTTTAATTTGGCTTGTGATGAGAAGTAGCAGTTTGGTCCCCAAAGTGGCAAAATACATTTTGTTGGGAAAAATAAAGTAGCGGTGCTTGTTCCTCGCTCATTACAACTGCTGATGTGCTTTTGATCAAGGTCTATAACTCCTGACTACTCATGTGCAGCTGCTCAGTGGCCACCACCACATCAGACTGTGGTTGAGCAGGCATCTGCCAGGTGGAAATGTGTGTAACTGGGTGAACTGAGCAGGGCACTCCTGAATAGGCTTCCATTGAAACAACTATGAGTAAATAAAGGTTAAGAACAAATCAGTTGTAGAAGCACCGTGAGGAGCTAACAGTGTGCAGAACTTCTACTGCACCAAACCCCACAGGTCCGTACATGATCTAATGTCCTATAACAAAAACGGAACACTGTTATCTCTATAAGCTATTGTTTTTGGGTCTTTTTGATACGAAAGTGTTGCAAATCTGTAAAAGTTTAATTTATTGGTATATATAGATATTTCATACAAGCACAAGAAATTATTAACATTAAATCAATTGTACATTACTGACCTTATGACTCAACTTATGTTTGACTTGTTATAAGCACTGTGACATAACATCTGTTTTCCAGCTGTACAAGTGTTGGCAAACAAGCAAAAGTGAAGTGTCAAATAAGATTATACTGATTGTAAAATGTAGTTGCTTGAACAAATTGCAAACTGATAAGAACAGCAGAATTGTTGGATATCTGCACGCCATTACAGTAAGTATTCAGGTAAAAGGAAGTAAGTCTGGACTTCTGGTCTCCCATACAACTGTTTTAACCCTCTGAGTCCTAAGGTATTTTTGACCACTTTAATGTCACAATACACATTTTTATTGTTACAGAATGGGAAAGTACATCCTTATATTAATCACAATGGCTTAGGACAAGAAGGTCAACAGATTTATTCCCAAACTCGCAAAATACTATTGGGGAAAATAAAATAGCAGGTGTCCCTCCCTCATTACAGCTGCTGAGCTGCTAAAATGCGAATTCATTTGTTACAGAAGCACAAGAAATCTACAACATAAAGTCCATCGTACATGACGGCAAACTCCAGTTACATCTCTGAGTCAAACCACAAATGAAAACTCACATGATGCATGATTAGACATAACTTGTGAATACAATTCTGTATTTTAATATTACATAAAACTTCCCATACTTGACTGATTGAAATAATTTCAATAATATTAATGATTAGAGAATACAGATCAAGTCAAGTAGAAAACATTTAACAACAAGCAAGCAACAATTTTCTTTCACTCGACATTACATTAAATCCAAACTTCATACATTAGCTCTGTGATTTTGTCATTAACTGCTGCAGTAGCTAGCTCGTATTCTCCAGAGTAAAGTGGCTCATCTTTCCTTCTGTAACCAGGTAGTTTAGTGCTGAGGAAAAGTTAGAAGTTCTCATAGTGATGTAGAAAATGAGCCTGATCCCTTTTGTTCATCCGCTGGCAAGCTTTCTCTACGTTCTTGGTCAGTCCAGGTGGTCCGCAGCTGAATACACCAATTTTGCCCACCTACAGAAAACAGTACAAATTGATAAGTAGGATTGTGTATTAGGCAATGTTTCAGACAAACACGAGTTAGAAGAAGATGGATGAAAGACTGACCTCGGGGTGAACTTCCTGCAGTGAGCTGAAAAAGGAAACCAAGGGCGGCCGGCCGAAGTGAGTGACGGACCGCAGGCCGGTAAAAAGACTGCGGCTACACACCTTCTGAAAGTGGCGCTCACACACATACTGTCCACACATCACAAAGACAAGGGTGAGCGGTCATTATTGGATTTCATTATTATCAAATATGGAACTCTTTAAGGAAATATGCCTTTTGGCCTTCTTCCCGAGAGTTAAATGAGAAGATCAATGACATTCTTAATGCTGAGAGTGGTATCAATCTTCTCATCTAACTCCCAGCATGAAACATCATGTCTCAAAAACGTTAAACTACTCCTGTAATATACAAGGCACGTATTTAGAAGTCAACATTAAGATGAATGTTTGTTAATATTTAGTACCATTTCAGTTGACTTTCTATTTCTACACTTGGAAATGGTGACTGCAGGTCTTACCAGCATGGTGGTGCGAAGGTCAAACTTTTCAGCCACTTGAGTGATGTAAGTGTGGACAGAGACCAGTTCCTGAGTGTCCATCTCCTCCACCTCTCTGATGATGTCTGACACCCACTCAAACTGACGCTGTGTACGTGTCACCCAGATGAAGTACACCTTCAAATAATCAGTAAATGTTAGAGAGAGAGTAGGGAGAAAGAGATTGATAGCTTCTTTCACAAATAAATAATGCTTCAGAGAAGGATTGAAGACCAAATGTATGATAGGTTGTTTGATTTTAAGCAGCACCTTTTTACATTGAATTTTGGACTTGACAGAGGACTTGAACACCAGGTCTTTAAGGATGGAGGTGAACGGGGTGACTCCAATTCCACCTCCCACCAGAACAGACACCTCAAAGTCAGTCCACTCCTGATGGCCCTCACCAAACGGGCCATCCAAGTACAGCTTGATGAAATAAATTATGAATATCAGTGTCATAAAAGCACAAAGAATGGAGAAGCAGATGAAACTAATTACACACACAGAACAATGCTTAAACCTGCCTTTGGATAGGCTCCAAGCTCGAGCAGGCTTTCTTCGGTGTAGAGGTCTCTGAGCTGGCTGGTCCAGGGCCCCACAGCGCGGATGTGCAGGCTCAGGGTTTCTTCGTGCGGGGCTGACGTCAGTGTAAATGGGTGGTACTCATCTGTGCCCAACATCAGGCATGCAATACGAACCCACTGGCCTGAACGGTACACAAAGCCCTGTGGTCGCTTGAATTCCAGATGTGTTACACCTACAGGTAGGACAGCCAAGGAAAGTATGAACTTGAATGTGCTAGAAGTGCAGTTAGCAAAAACTAAAATAAGAAGAGACAGAGAATAACAAAACATTTTAAAGAATTGCTAAGTGTTACCTGAAGGAAGCAGCTCAGCTCTGACTACCGGGATCTCCTGCTTCTTCCTGCTCAAGCTGATCAGTTTGTCCAGCAAGAAGAGCAGTGCGGGTGGAATTAAGTAGATGTAGAAACGGGGCTCTTGGAATAGGGCGAAACTACCATGAACAACTGTCTGTTGACAAAGCCAGTATCACACTAGTCATAAAAACTTCTTCTCATAATGAAAGGCACCTTACTACAGAGTGCATTTGGGGTATTTTTAAAGTCAAAAAGTACTTACTAAAATGTACACAACAATGTAGAGGTAATGTGTGATCCAAAATCCTTGAAAGCTGATACGACGGAAATAGTGTGAGGCAAAAACGTACATAAATGCAAAAGTAAAAAGAAGCAAGACACCAGTCACTCCTAGGAAAAAGACCAAAAAGAGCAAAAACAGAATTATTGCATAATATAACAAGCCGTCTATGTAGCACTGAAGGTCTAAAATCAGTTTCGTATGTTACCTGGGACAGTTTGAAAGAACCACCAGAACCACTTTAGAGGAAGCTCAGACCTAAAATGAAAACACATTGTAAAGCAGCAAACATTACTCTCCGCAAAGTGTACAAATATTGGCTAAAATCAGGCAGAAATTTCTAACATTACCCGTTGTTGGATAAGACTTTGGGGAACAGACAAGACAGGATGCTGAGGTCACTGATGGAGAAGATGTAGATGTTGACCACATGGCCCAAACTATGAACAACTACAGTCAGAATAAAAATAAGAGTGAGCTCACACTAGTAAAATGTAAACATGTAAAGTTATCAGAACTTAACTTTTCATAATTTCTATCAGCTATCATCACCTCCGGTCTACCGACCTGAAAGGAGGATGGCAGTCATCGCCATGAAGCGATGGAAATCGATGGCAGCGTCGAAGGGGATGTATCGGTTGAGGAATGTCTCTCGGCATAGTGTGATGAGGTTGCGACACACAGTGAGGAGCATGTAGGGAAACAAGAAGGAGATGGCAGCGGCCGAGCCACGGGAGACGATGATACCCACCACTGAAGTCTCGGGGAAACCTGTAGATTCTGACTCCAACCCGTAGTCTGAAAACAATTATTAATCAGTTTAGAAAAGGCTCACGCTGACCAGAAAGGTACAATGCTGAAGGTAAAGAGGGAAGCTGAACAAGGAGAAGAACAATTTCTACTCACAGTAACATCTTTCAAGTGCCACTCCAGCTGCGATGCCGTACACGATGATAAAACAGACGATATGACGGCGATAATTCTCAATGAAACGTTTGAAGTGCTGAATCTTCTGCTGGATCGGGTTCCTTATGTACTGCTCACGCTTGGGCTTCACATAGACATTTGGAGTGATGACACTTGACCTGAAAATATTTCAATCCATGAGACTTTAAAACAGTGGATACTTGTTGTTCTGCCTATCATTTAGCTGTTCAGGTTTTGATCATAATCAGGTCACCCAAAACTACCACTACAGAGGAAGTAGGGTGTGACATTTTTAAATTTGTAATCTGAAACCTTTGTAGTTGGAGAGACTCAAAAACTGTTGCTTTATATGTGCAACTTATATTTTCTAAACATTTTGGTAAACCACAAGCTGCCATGGTTTTCCACACAACCACTCTTTCCTAAACACATAAATACTAGATAAAAATATAATTCAGTAAATGCTATGGGACAAAATAGGAACTAATAATGTGTTTAACTTCTCTATAGCAAGTCTGCTCCATGGTCAGACATCTAATCTTTGTTAGTATTCCTTATCCTTCCTTCAGAAAGTCATTTACTGGAGCAGAAAAATCAAAGAAGAAACAAACTTTTTCCGTCTGCGTATCTCCGGTCCATCTGTCTTGATGTTGCTGCAAACAAAAAATGATTAAGATTGTGAGCTGGGACACAATGGTCACTTGGGATGAAATGACTAAACAAAGCTACAGTGGATCATTGTTCTTATCCATAGTGACAGGCAACAGTTGTTTTATTTGTGATCTGGATGAGGGATTACAGCCTTTTTCTCTGACCTGTTTCCTGGACAGATGAAGGACACCCTCTGGTCTCGACTCAGCCGCTTCTTGCCCTGTTTCTCCATCCCTGCACACACAGCAGACAGATTAATTTTATCAGACAAGGTCAGAGACATGAGGATTTAGAAAAAAGGCTAATCTAAGACAAAACTTTCTCCAACCTTTGACATTGAGTTGGGCAAACTGGAGCTCTTTCTCATGGTCCCGCAGGAGGAAATGGAAGTCCTCCCATGTGATTTTCTCCTTGTCATCAAAGCCTGCGGCTTGCATCATGGCCTTGATGCCGTCCTCTGCCTGGCTCTTTGACAGAGCACCATTGGAGATGTCAATGAAAGATCTGCAGCACATCAATAGGGCAAAGATGAACCATCAGACAGAAATAAAGACTAGGTGCAGTCATTAAAGACAAATGGAAATATCAATCAAACCTGAGCATCCTGGCAAATTCTTCTTTTGATAAGAAACCAGTTCCACCGATGTCGTTCATGGAGAACATCATTTTTGATTTTTCCTCAGGAGACCCTGGTTGAATGCAAACATCATCAATAACATAATGTAGGACTAGACTAACACTGTTTACTGGATCACGAAAACTTTCTTTCAACATGCCATTCATCTAGTCCATTGCTTACTCCTGGCTATCTAGATCTACATAACATCAATCTATAAAACCTGGACTGAAATGGACTTTACTTTATTTCTTATCATGTAATGTTACAGATTGGTTTGGTTTATCCGTAGGTTTGTAGGTTTGTTGATTTGTTTGGGCTGGTAGTTTTTCTACCATCCCAATTTCATTAAACTTGGTTAAAGGGTGTATTGTGAGAGTGTGTTAATTTGAAAAAAAGGCCTTTCCAAATATATGAGCATCTGTTTTGTCATATTAAATTAGTGCTGAAAAATTTAAACGTCACTCAATCTGAATCCAAATCCTCCAACTGCAGTATTTTTAGATGTAATGCATGTTTAGGTGGCCTAGGTGCACAAAACAGCTATAGCATTTTGGAATCATGAATTTTACCTTTCATAAAGATAACCATCACATCAAGAAACTCTTGGAAGGAGAGGTAACCGTTTCCATCTTTATCAGCTAGTGTGAACATGGAGTCTACAAATAAGGAGTCAGACTTGAGACCCAGTGCATCAGCAAACTCAGACGCTGTCAGCTCGCACTGAAGAACCTCTCTGGCTTTCTTGTAGGAAACGGCACTCATGTCCCCAGCGTCACACTTCTCAATTTCCAAGACCTGGGCACCAGAGGGACAGTGAGGGACAGATCATTATTTGTCACCATAGTGTAATGTCACATATGCTAACTGAGGTTACTGAACGTCCATCACAAATGAGGTCACCATCAAAACCAACAATTAGTTCTTTGGGCTGGAGGTCGGACCTAACTCAACCTCAAACAAGTATTGACGACATTTTGTGGCTGAACTTAAAGCTGCTGCCGCTGTAACAGAACGTCGGATGAGGTAAACATCCAGAGGCTGATGGTACCTTAGAGAAAGCATGTCGAATGAAAGTTTCCACAATCGGAGCCCTCTGCTCTTTGGTTAAAGCCTCCTTCAGCAGCTCCCTCTCTCTCATCTCCGTCACTCTTATCTCCTGCCCAACGTCTGTCACCCGCGAGCGCATATGCTTGACAAACGCTGCACGTTTGCTCTCATCATCAAAAAACAGCACCTGGATGTGCAGACAGGAGAAGGAGAAGAAAAACAGGAGTGGAGTAAGATTTAAAAAAAAAAAAAAAGTGATTTAGTTACATTACAGAATGATGCTTGCATCAACGATTGGATGAGTGGAAAAATATGAGTAGAAGAAACTTCACTGAGAAAAGCGAGAAAGCTTGATGTGCTTTAACTGCAATAAATGTAAAATGTGAACACAGAAATCGGTTGTTTATGCTTACACAAGATGTAGCAGCAGCAACATTTTTCAAAACCTCTTTTGTCCTACAGCTTCAATCAGACTGAAGCTGCTTTTTCAGATCAAAAACCTGAAGGTGCAAACTAGAGCTGTTCCGATACCAGTGTGGTTAACGCCTCTGATGATATAAGCTGACGTACGGTAAGTTGCTAGTATTGGTATATATGAGTATGCAAGTCCATGCAGTGACCATGTAACTAAGCCCTAAAAAAGATCTAACTTAAAGTAGTTTATTAATGTTATTTTTCTGTTATGACTGCCATAATGGGTGATGAAAGAAGGTTATTTTGCAATCTCTTTCATCTCTGTATGTTTTTGTTCATGTTTCACAAATTCCGGTATCAGAATTGGTTTCGGGGAGAAGAAAATGGTATGGGAACATCTCTAGTGCAAACCACCCCCTGCTCACCAGGTCATACTCTTTTGATACTTTGAGCAGCAGAGCTTTATGGTGCCGGTCGTTGGAGAGAAGGACGTCTAGGTAGTCCTGGTTGCCCAGATTGATGCAGCGATGAGTGGACCCAGATCTGTCAAAGACCTGCAGCCTCCTCTTCTCATCAACCTCCACGCTGACAGGATGCGAGGGTTCTTTATGGCCCTGCCACTCGAAGGCTGAAGAGCAAAAGCAGAATTAGACCAGGTGCAAGACAGGATTCTGGATGATGAAGAGGACAGGTGTAAAAAACAGAAAATACCAGATTGGTTACACTGTCACCTTTGAATAATTGATTATCAGATGAGTTTAGTTTGTCTAGTATTCTCACAGAATGTAAATCTAGGAAGGTCATTAAAACTTAAATCCATATTTTCAGCTCAGTTTTACAATTGTGTTGCTACTGTATCTATGTGGCATAAACCATACATAACGTTTGCCGCAGGCTGGCGCAGCCATTAATCATAGCTGCTGATAGTCAGCTGATGTTTATTAATGATTGACATTGAGTCAAGTATCAAATCTGACTCATATATATTATGTTTTTACTAACATTAGACATAAGAGAAGTATTAAAAGGATTTTTTTCATCACACAGATTTCGTACCAGTGATTCCAACAGCTGGCTCCTCTGTTCTGTCACCAGCTTTTCTTCTTCTCTGGAACTTCCTATACCTATACTTGCGGAGATACGCCACCATACAGGCCACCAAAAAACTAACTGAAAGTAAAATTATCAACAAAACTGCTGATGAGTGAAATCAGTATTATTGCTGTGACAAAAGAGATGGATTTGTAAGTGTGATACTGACCAACAGGAAAGAGGAACAGAACAATGATAAATATCCCAAAGCCAGCTTTGCTTCCATCAAAGTAATTAAGTTTTGTGGCATTAGTGCAGGGTTGGAGCATAGATGCATTCAGCTGTGTAGGCTGAGGACAAGGGTCACCTAAGGCAACAGAGAGACTGTTTTTTTCAATCCAAGCTTTAAATGTTTTATCAGTGATTCAAATGAAAGCCTTGTTTGTTTATGAATAAAAAATAAAATACAAGTTTTTACCATGCTTCCAGAAAAACACATTATTTTGTATATCAGTGGCTTCTGCATTTGTGACTGCGATAAGGACATCATGAAAGGTCACATTGCGGATCTTTTGGATCTCCTCATGTGTGAACAAACTGGAAGACACCCCAAAGAACACAACTGTAGTAAGAGAATTGGCATATGAGATAAATCACTGGAATGGTAATGTACACTTTTGTTGTTTCATTAATGGTAAATTACAGGTTTGTTGTTCTATTGCTTAAACATTTCACAGTTTCTGCCTTCAGCACAAATGTTCCCAAGTAGAAGATGTGTTAGTGCTCCTTGACCTTGGAATTCCACATGTTGTTAGTCCCTGA
>NC_045740.1:5915028-5916271 GCF_008692095.1 Etheostoma spectabile
TTCAGACCAGACTTCCCTCTTTGCTTTCAGCCTTGTAGAAACTAGATAGGGATGATGCTCTCCCAAAACACTTTGTTCATTCTCTCAGAGTCTCCTGATGAACTAAACCTTCTTTGCACAAAGAATAAATACTTAAAAGACTTTGTTGAGTGAATCCTTATTCCAGATCTCACCCTATGTAATAGAATTTCCACCACATCATGCCATACTGTAAGATCAGATACTATGACAGCTGTTTTTATTTTGAAAAATCTTCAAAGAGGAGCTTACCCATTCTGTTTGTTCTCGAACCAAAAGCGGTCTCCGTTTCTGATGCGTTCAAACTGGTCCAAGATTATGGCGGAGAAAACTTCACCAGGTCCATCAAGAGACTCCAGCAGTCCTCCAGGGAAGAGCTCCAGTTTTGAAATGTCTTTGTTGTACAGTTCTGCAATATCGTGGAGCAACTATTGGACACAAGAACACACACAGGATTACTGATAAACTCTTTTAAGCAATGTGATCATTCTTTGTTAAAAGACTTTACCTGTGGGTTGCTGCTGTTGAGCACAGGATTTATGTCTTCAAATGTTTTGACAGGTGGCAGATCCAGAGCGTTTCTGATCTCAGTGTAACTACGTAGGCCAAAGTCTCTTCCTCTTTGGATGGTCATGGCCACCAGATCTGTCCGGCTAAACCTCAAGGGTCCATACATGAAGTCTGTCAGGGTGCATATCAGATCAGAGCAGTGCAAATTCGTTTAAGACTTGAATATGTTTAATGAATGATATACTGAGTAATGTTATTGTAAATTTATTTTTTATTTTTATAATTGCTTGACTTTTTTGGTGCTTTTGTGGTATTTTCTGCAACAAGGCAAATTGCAAGGCCTTGCATGTGAAAACCATTTCCTGTTACATGCAGTGAATATGAATGATTAAACACCTCTCAGGTCCTCAACAACAATGTTGTCTTCTCTCTCTGCAATCTGAGAAGCCATGCCCATGAGGAGGTTGTCTACGTCCTGGCTCCTCTTCACACTGTCACTCTAGAAACAAAATGACAAAAGCATTAATATAAAATATTGCTTAATACATAATATATATTCTTTCTCTAATGGATTTCATCAAGTAGACCATTCAAAATACAAGTATATTTTAAGTCTTATTTGCTTTCAAACCACAGATACGTATCCCTAATATTCATGAGACAAGCAGTAGATATGGCTGTGGCTCAGGTGTAGACTATATATATATATATATAT